>NC_031774.1:16004102-16147301 GCF_001522545.3 Parus major
GGCAGCACTGAATAATTAGGTTTAAGTACCCTATTAAAAGGATGAATTATTTAATCTCTATCTTGTTATAAAACAGAGAATAAAATGGAAAAGGATTGACTTCAATAGGTGCTGCTGGTAATATTTAATAATTGAAAGTTTGAAACTGAAGAAATTTTTTTTTTCCAAGTGGGTTATGGACCAAAAGTTGATGAAAAATTCTAATGTATGGAACAACCTAAAAAAAAGAACTTGATCACAGACTGAGCAAGTTTCTTCCGCCCAGCTAGAAAGACGACAACATTATATAGCACATGAAAAACGAGACACAATTTCAGAGTTTCCATAACTGGTGGTGTCCCAAAGATATATTAGATTTCCTTTTTATCTTCACTGCCTCACCAAGAGGTATAAGAAGTCACCTTCACTTCCTACTCTGTCTCCACAAGGTCAGGGAGCTTTACACCCTTCTTCCTGGGATGATTGTGAATCTTGCCTGTTCAGCACACTGCCACAGAGACTATTGATCTCTGCAGTTGTACCACAGTCAATGACAGCCCCCTAAGAAAGTTAGTTGGAGAAGTCTGCCCAACTAGAGGAATCTAGGCAGAAAAAATATCTGAAAGTAAGTGTGATTATGGAGGGGGTTTCAAGAATCATCCCCTAGGAAGATTTTGATAAAGAATCATGAAAACCAAAAATGCACAGTGTTTTGGTAGTGACCAAATTCAAAGGAAAGAGACTAATAATTCACTCAACATCCAACTTGTCTCCCAGGTTAGCCCAACAAGGATGAGAATGCCTGTATTTCAGAAAGGCTGTTGCAACAAGCATTAAGGATGAGGACCTCAAAAATTGCCAGAATATCTTCAAAGAACAGAGAATGCTAATGCTTTAAGGCCAAATGATAAGCTTCTAATAGCCAGTACTGAAATCAGTTTCCTAATCATTTCTTAATAGCAAATTGGTTTTTCGAAGTCTAATAACTTAAAATCACCAAGATTTTAAATAGTAGCCCTGAATGAAAGATGTTGGAAGATATTCTTCACTATTAAATCTATAAATAGACTCAAAATTTAGCTTAGTTTTTAATTCTCACTGATATGCCCAACAAGACAATTAAAGTGTTTTTGCAGATAGAACAGTTTTCTTAATAAGCAGCTCAGACACCAAAATCTCCAGTCAGTTCACAACTGCTTCATTAGCACATTCAGCTTAGAACTTAGGAACAATTGCTTACTTGAATTACTTACCTAGCTTCATCCTTCTTTTTTTCAAAAAACTTAACAGTTAAAGATTAATTTAAATTAAATGCATTTATGCATTAATACATTTTTCCTCTTGCATTATAAACTTGGAGGAAAAATGAAGAGATCCTGAGATGTAAGAAGCACTGACATTTAGAATCACCAGTACCATCTATCACTGAAATCAATGTGAGCATGAATCTGGGGGAATTATTCCATGAACCAGTGAGTGGATGGATAAATCTTCTCAATAACACATTCAGGGTCTCCCTAACAATACAGTACCCCAATTTTCAGCTTAGGACACAAAGGGAACAAGCAAAAGGCATGAGCTATAGGTAAGTATAAATTCAGGTTAGGAGCAAAAGAGAAATTTGGATTTTTCTCATTGTCACAACAAAAAGACACTCAAACCTGGTTTATTCCTTGTGTTCTTGCATGGATGACACCATGATATTGCCAAGTGTAGCATGTTGCACTTGGAACTGGGCCTGCATTAAAATTCTGATTCAGAACATTAAAGATTAGATTTATAGCCCGTCCTACACTGACTACAGAAACACTGTCAGACTAAAAGCAGATGCTTTGACATCACTCTGTGAGTAAGAAGAGCACAAGAGCAATAGTAGCTCTGTGTCACAAACGTGACATTTTTCAGGAGCGAGGAAGGGAACGAGCGGACGCATCCGCGCTCGCCTGAGCAGACAGGCAGGGACATACACAAAGCCACAAACCTATCCTTGTGCCAGCAGTCACTGCTCTGTCTTCCCAAAGAAGCTACACCCACTTAGGTTGGTTTGTTCTGTGGATACTTTTAGAACCGGATCAACCTGTGCAAATCCACAGAACCATGAAATCCAGGGGAGTGGTGCCAGTGTGCAGCAGAAGAGAATCTGAATCTTGCTGTACCTTTGACTGAAGAGTTTTACGAGGGAGGGAATTCCTTTTCTTTCAGCTTATTCAAATGGCCTGCAGTTACTATGGTTACTCTTTTAAGGCATTTGAAATCTGACTGCATGATGCAATTGGGGAAATGACAAGGCACAAAAAATGATGCTCCTGTGAAACAGGCTGTTCACCCAGGACAGAAAACCAAAAACTGTAAATAGCTGATGGTGAGGATCTCATATTTAGCCTATTAGCTCCACCTCAAACACTTTTCAGTTCTATCAATTTTCCACTGTAGCTCTCCTGGTGACATGGGGCACAAGAGCTTTTGTTTCAACAAAGCCCACTGTGTGAAGTTCACTCCACTGAGGCTTTAAGACAATAGAGAAATGCCATTGAAAGAGCAGGAAACAATGAGCTATTATCTCTCTCATTTATCTGGCCTATCCATCAGACAGAGAGCAAGAAAATCTTGTTGCTTTAACAAATCATGTCATAAACTGCAAAAGAGGCTTCAAACAGTCTCCTTTCTCTTCCTGTTATGGCTGCATTAGCTGAGTGTTAAGGAGACTTTCTCTGAGAAACATCCAGAGTGTCCATTTTCACTCATAGGCTTTATGAAAATACTGCACCCAGCATTGTAACAAATGCCTCGTTAAGCTATAATGAGTTAATGAACAGAATATGGGAACACAGAAGCAGCCACTGATCTCTCTCGAGCACAGTTACTTATACAAATATCAGTGCAGACATTTTCAGCCTAATAAAACCTGTTATTTTAATAATGTTGAAAGTGTTGGTGTAACTTTTTTTTATCCACATTCATTTTAATTCATTAACCTGCCCCAGGCTGACTACTCAATAGCTTACCATTTCTTCTTCATCCTTAGCCCAGTATCCTGTGTGACAACAAAACAAGGAAAAAGGTGGAGGAAGAAGGAATTGTTAGTTAAATGAAATCTAAATGATGGATTCAGATAGATGTTCTCCATTATTAAAAGGAAGAGAAGCACTACTTTTCCAAACTACAAGAGTGCAATACTGATATCAAAAAATACAAATCTAATGCAAAACAGAAAGGCAGTCCTAAAAAAAGCTTTTTTTATTCAGCAACTACTACCTAAGTTGAGGACGCCCAGTTTTGCCCTGCAGCAGAGGCTGCCACGATGACACCTCCAGTAGGGCATGGAATTGCCATTTCAGGCTCTCATTCTACATCACTGATGCCCCTGAGAGCTGGGCCACTGACTTCACAGGTCTGAGGATTAGACCTTTAGGTCTCAGTACACTTGCTACACACTACAGGAGTAATACCAACTGAAGGTTTCTGGCAGCAAGGCACACTAAAATTCATGGTTAAAAGCTGTTCCCTTGGCTTTCTGAAGCTTCCACTTTTGATATTGCCTCTCAAAAGCTGTGTCATGGTAGTAAATTTGTAATCAGTAAGATGTCCAGCGTCCCCTCAAACATAAACCTAAATTCTAGAACCAAATACAAGATCTCTGAGTGACCTCTCTAGAGAGACAGGTCTCAATGTTCATTATGTTACATTTCAATAAAAATATCATCTCTAGGACTCACAAGTTGCAGTCCAAACGGCAGTTGATCCTTTTTGACTCATCCTCTCCAGCACACGTCCTTAGTTCACCAAACACCTTTTTAATCTGATGCCTTCAGCTTTAACAGCAGCTTCTTGCTAAACCCATTTTAGTTACTCCCTCTAAAATTACGTACTTATGTCAGCATTGGTTTAGGGCTTTGTTTCTAAAGACTCCTCCTAGACCACAGTGCTTTCAGAACTCGAGGCACCTGTTCCTTTTTACAGCACTACATCAATGGCAGAACCAAGGCCAGAATCCACCAGACAAAGCTCCACAAGTTTCTGCAGTGCCAAGAAATACTTGTACTATTCAGTTTCATCAGATATGAACTGCTGCATAAAATGGAAAGTAAAATGCACTCCAGCCAAGTCTCTGACTGCAAATTTGGGATGTAACAACACACTGAACTAACCAGCAAAGCAACAGCCATGTCCTTAAACGTGCCTCCCACTCCTAATGGTTAGCAAGGCCCCAAACCCTTTGCATGTTTAATGTAGGGATCTTTACCTCTGCATGTGCAGGTCATGTAAAGGCAGGAAGGAGGGCTGAGTGAAGGGGTCCTGAAGACTTCTCCAAGCTTTTGGATAGTGTGCTGTGTTGTTAAGCACCAGCAGGAGAATGAGAACGCTGGATGTACAGCATCTGTTTGTGTTTGAGCAGGCAGAAGATGGCTGGCTAGGCTACAGAACAAGCAGCAAGGAGTCCTTGCTTTGCCAGTCCAGCCTTACCTTACAGAAAAACAGATGAGGAGGAACTCTCTTCACTCCCTATGCCCTCCAGGTTACTGCAGCTGAAGATTACACTCAGCACTGAGTGATTCTACCCTGGAGGGCAGCTGACCAATTGACAGTTCAAAAGATAAAGAAATGTTCAGGGAAATCATCACAGAATGAAATCCTGGTTCTAATAATGAAATAAATGGTAAATCTACCGGATTAACCGGTGAGACTTAAACTGTTAAATCACACTAACAGATTCATCATGATTCCCAGCATTTGTATTTCCACTGGATTAGAAGAGTTGAAGTCATTCTTCAGTGCAAAAACAGCAGTTGTACATCTCAGAGGATATGGCAAACCGCCATCATAAACACAAGAAGTATCTTTGATCACACAAGTTTTAGCTACATCATAATCTCTCACGCATTCTAGTCTGTAAGTCTTGCCATCCAGTCCCACAGGATCTTCATCAAACTGTTACGTTACAGCATTGGGAAAAAAATAGGAGTGAGGGCCAGGGAAGCAGACAGAAAAATTCCCATTAAAAATATACTCTGGAAGACCATTACATCAAACAGCAAAATTAATGGTGTTGATTTATGGGATGTATTTCCAAAACATTAGAGTCAACATTTCCAGCTTTTTTAAGAACTATCTGGTAATTTAAGAGCTTAAGATGTTACTTTTGCAACCCAGATCAGCAGTATGATGCTACACTTTCACTTCTGTGTCTCCTTCACAGCAGTTGTCTGGCTAGGGCTCCAGGATGCAATAGAAATGCCACAGCAGTCACTGAAAAAAAACTGAACCTGTTCATACAACATGCTGGAAATAAAATGATTAATCAGCCATCAAAGCAGAATGCTTCAGAGGGGTTTGTACCAGTGAACCTGAATGCTGGTGTTGCCAACCTGCTCTTTTACATCTGTATGTTTCTCAACCTGCAGGAAGAGTGGATAATCCATCATATCAGGTATTACTCTGAAGAAACATTAAAAAAAATACCCAAAATTTGAAAAACACCGAAGTCACCAGAATGGGAAAACAGAATAGCTTTGTGCTTCTTTGCTTCTTTCCTTTTAGTTGCATTTAAAATTAAAGGGGTATTTCTCCCCACAGGCCAGACACTTTCATCTCACATTCCACAATCTCTACTCATGTGCGGCTTAGGTGTTCCTCACTTTATTGTTTGCTCTAGAAGTTAAACTCATATAGTAACTGCAAGTTTAAATTCCAGATTAGTAAGATCATTTCACTGATGTCACTGATAAATAAAGGACCAATTATCTCATTTTCAAGGAGTTATGTCAGCAGGGAACATTTCAGTAGTATTCTCAAAACAAAAGAGCAAAGGACACAGACCCACTAAAAGGCAGGGCACGGCTATACTAGGCAACTGCCAATCCACCCAATCAAAGAATTCAAGACTTTGACAACAATTCTATCCCTCATTTATCTCATTTTGCCTAAAAGCCTCTTCCCAAAAACAACCCCATTGCGAGCATGTGCTTGTATTTCAACATCTCGAATAATTAATGTGTGTCTCATGAAGCTGGAACCTAACAAGAAGACAGGGTTTTGAGCATGTTTCTGTGCTAAAACATCTAACACTCCTAGATGTCATCAGAAACCTCAGAGCATCGGCATTTGGAACATTCTACAGCAACAGTTCTGGAAAGACATTGAAAGCAAAGTTTCTTTTTATGCCTTTCTCAGAAAGCCCTACAGTTAACTAAAATTCCTTGGAATAATACAAGCAATAGGACAGGAGAAAATGGCCTCAAGTTGTGCCAGGGGAGGCCTAGCTTGGATACTAGGAAAAATGTCAAGCCCTGGAGCAGGCTGACCACCATTCCTGGAGACATTTCAAAGATGTCTAGACGTGTCACTTAGGGACATGGTTTAATGGACAGTACCGAGTTAATGCTTGGACTCGATGATCTTAAGAGGTCTTCCAACCTAAATGAATGATTCTTACACATCACAGGTATAGGTTAAAAGAGATATCTATTTGCATAATATATACAAAACAGATCTCCATTAAGTTATCTATAATTACATGAGCTCCCTAATACTACACTGCAGATGCAGGAGAAATTACTATGCACACAGCACCAAAGGCTTTATGGAAATACATTAATTACAATTGAGAATCAGAATATCACTTAGCATTTAATCTCTTCTTCTGATCCAGAATAAAAGGACTCTCTCCCTCCACACACATGTGTAGAGGTGCATGCAGACACTTTTCCTTGCCTGTCGATAAAGGAGAGCTATGTCTCAAGAAGGGCCCTTCAGTACCCCGACAGCTTTGACAGCCACTGTCATTACAACTTATCAAAAAGAGGACATAGCATGATACCAGTATGTAAAAATCCCTTCCCCATTTCTGCCCTTTCCTTGACATTTCTTATCGTTTTCTGCCAACACTCCTTTACATTGTAGGATTATCACTGACAGACATCATTTCAGAGTAAAATTTATAACAAATTAAAGACTAGGCTTTCTTATGTCATCATTAATTCAGAGAGCCATGAGTTTCATAAAAGCACAGAACTCACTAAAGGTCACATCCACTGTCCAAAGAAGTCAAAACTGTATTTCCAATGAATTAAAATCTGATGAGTATAAGTGAAACCCTAAAACTATAATAGGAAACATATTTCATTAAGAGATCACTTAAGTACATCATAACCCACTTCAAGGACTAATTTGAAAGGTCTTTATTTTAAAAGTAACTTTATGGTATGACCAGCTTTACTAGTAAATTGTATGGTCCCTTTGAGAGACTTTGCCTTGCATCTTGCCTGAGGATGAAGGTGCAATGACAGCAGCTACAAAGAAATCACATACTGGGTAGATTTATGTTTACAGAAACTAGAAAAGTGCCAACAAGGGAAGCAGTATGTTTTACAGGTTCAAGAAAGAGCTCTTCTGGTTTTGATTTCAGGTCTGGTTTGATGAGAACCAATCTTTTAATTCCCTCCTAATTCTTCCCCTCTGGTCCTTTCTTTTCTTGCCTGTCTGTAGAAGAAGACCTAGAGAAGATCCATGTTTGAGGGCCCATGCCCACCTTTTGTGAAAATGAATAAACAAGAATTAACAAAATCCACAATCTGCTTAATTTGGTGCCAATTACTGTCGCCCTGAAAACTCAGCTTTTTGAGCTTGCTGACATAGTTTCTAAAGACTTTCCCAGGACAGTAATTGTAAACATAGATATGTGTACATTCTTTCTGTTACACGTCTTGTGATGGGCATCTCTCACGGCCAGTGTGGTTGGGAAGGTGTTATCCTGACCATCCAATCCCTGGCCATGGTCAGAAACCTAATAATTCTGAGATAAGAAATAAGGTTCTCTCTTCCTTTCACCACACCTGGAGCTGCATCTGTGTAACTTATTTCATGTCCAGCAGCAACAAATCTTTTATATCATCCCAGCAAATCCAGCTATTTATGAATTGGAGTAAGAATCACTGTCCTCATCATCCCACAGGATGTTTTGACACTACCACTTCTACCTCATCTTCAGCAGGGTTAGCTACAAAGATTCTAGTCCAAACCTGAAAATGAAGAATTGCTGATTTTTTTTCAAATTGGGTTCAGTGACAACACTGGAAGTCAAATTTTTAAAACATTTTTATCTAACACTTTGAATTTACAGTGCCATTAACTTTTCACTTTGCCATGAACTTTTTTTACACTTTGCTTTCTGTGATCTGATCAATGGGAAATAAATGGACATTCCCCTAAGAACTCTGTGGCTGTCTCAAGTTGTGCACTTAAAAAATCAACCAACCAAAAAAAACCTTATGGGAGATATTTCACATATTTATTAGTATGCACATTGAATTAAATAGGTTCTCTTCAACTGGTGCTAAGGGTCTTTGCTCACCTCACATGAAATTCTCTCAGTAATAAAAGTAGTGAAAATAGTCTTCAACACTGACACGAGACCTATTTGCTTCAGCAATGAACACACTAAGATGCACTGGTAGACTAAGGTAGGAGGAACTCATATTGAGTTCACTATTTGCTATAAATCTCAAAAATACTTCTGGGCATTAAGTTCCAGAAAGGTTTTATTTGATAAAGAGGATTTCATTAAAAAAAAAAAAGAAAAAGAAAAAAGTCTACTTTCTAATCCATACTACTAAAGCCAATCTGGAATACAGATCAGATGCTCTAGTGATGAATATTCCTCTGGTGAAATAGTTGCAGGATCTGGTCTTTAAAACACTGCACTGACATGCAGAAATCTGGATTTCAGCTCACAGCTGTGTCACAGAATTCCTCAGCAAGTCTGAGAAGTTTTTTAATCCCTTTGTGATCAACATATTCAATGAAGTTTATTATTTTCTTTATAATAGCCATCAGGCACTTACTGAATCTAGCAAAATAGGGTTTGAATCACATTTCAATCCCCACAGTGCCACTGCAGTATTGAGTTCTAACACCAATTCCTCACCATGGGAAGCCAGCTGGCAAAGGAAGCTGTGGTTAAAATACATGCCTGCAAGTGCCTTTCTACAAATCCAATTAAAAACTGGCTGCCCTATCAGAAAGAAAGGGATATACTCAGCTCTGCTGAACAATTCCCTGATAAAATCCTATTGACAAGGCAAAATTCCCAGTGGCAGCTCCACAGGCTGGGTGTAATTCCCCAAGTGGCAGCTCTGTAGGGCCTGAAGGCCCCAGGTCTGTCATGGGCTACACCAGGCACCAAGAGACAGAGCCACAAACCACCAGCAGCAGGAAAAGCACATCGTTTCAACCAACCATCCAAAAGGCACTGCTTCCTCCCTGGCATATCACAGTACCTGAGAAGACACCAGCTCTCCAAAACGGCCATAAAGGCAAAACAAAGAGAATCCTCACACTTTGATTATGCATGAGCTTGGATCCAGTGACAAGAGTTGTATTAATGAAATGCCTTTGATATTTACATGGACACTGCACTAATTTCCACAGGGACAGCTCTTTTCCAGGGATGTTAGATACTAGGCTGATGGCAAAAAAAGCAGGACCATAAGAAAAGGAAATTATTAAGTCAGTTTTCCTCTGAGTTCATGCGACAGTTGATTTCCAGTGAAGTGCAAACTTGAATTTAAATTTTTCTTTATGCTACAATTGTCACAACAGAGCTTTTTCACTTGTATCTCCGGTGCCTACTAAAGGTTATACCTGTGATGCTCTTTTTTCGGCAGAGCATTATGAACCCCCTCTCATGCACTGTGGAGACTGTTACCTTTCTGGTCAAATTTGGTTTAAACTGGCCAACAGAAGGAAGGGAAAAAAGATGGAAGACAAACAAAGATGGTAAAATTTTTCATGATCACCTAAGCCTTAATCCCTCATGAATCTAGTAAATTACCACGAAGTAGCACTTAAAGCCCAGTAATCTTAAACCTTCTCATAAAGCTTCAAAAGTTCTCAAAGCTGGTTCAATAAATAAATAGAAATATTCAAAGTACAAGTGGAAAAACGAACAACAGTGAGAGATGATGGGAGAGACTTCTATATATAAGTACAGAATTAGTGCTTTGCACTATTTCTGCCTCAGCACGTTAACCTTTCTCTCTCTGACCTCCCCTTCCCTTTAGTTACTCACCATGAAATAAGTCTTTTAATTGCTATGTAACTAAAGCTCTCTTTCTGGCAGACAGACTGAGAAGGCCAAGCTGGTGTCTGGGGACTACAGGCCCTTTGGTGACAGTTTTAATTCTGGTCAGAGCAGAAAAGTCAATAAATCATTCTCGCAGAAGTTGTTACTGACCCTGAGCAAGCCCTGGGAGGAGAGATGCAATCTCTATTCACTAGGAAATAAAGTCTTGTTCATTTTTTATTTTTTTTTTAACTTTCAGAGACAAAACAAAGAAGTAACAGAAAAGAAAAAAAGAAAAAGGAGATAGGTTCAAGAGGGGCAGAAAGTGTAAAGTCCAGCTTTGACCAACTGGAGGAGACCATTCTATAAAGTTGCTTGATGGACTTAGTTCTGACTCATCTGAAGCAGAGCTGCACTGCCAGTACTTCACGCCACTGACCCAAACCCCAAGAAGGCAATAACATACAGTCTTCTTGCCTTGGTTAAATTAAATTGTTCTTCTTCCAGATTTAGGCAGATACTACTTTTTTTTCTTAATTTAGACAGACCTAAAATAATTTTAAGTAATCAGCGGAAATGTTTCAATTAATACTAAGTATTAAGCATCCTCCCAGAGTCTGCAAATAAATACTAATTAATCACATGATTTTCCCCTCCTCTCCACTTCTCTTTGTGGTCTTTGGTGACAGTAGCTGTTACACCTCCAGCCTGTTTATATTAACATTCACCCTGTGAAACTTTACCAGCCCCTCTAAGACTTATTTTTAATTAACAGAACACATAAATTTCAAACTTTATTTTCTATTTTTAATGATATTTTAATTAAGGATATTGATGTGTTGCAGTAAAACAGGGAATTTATTTGAAAACACCCAGACATCAGAAGAGCAAGAAATGAAGGATCAGTGACTCTGGGTATACAAGTTTCCAGTGCCAAGCAAATTATTGTCAAGATGTGATCATCTTAGTACCACAATGACAAGACTCCTACAGAAATACCAGTAAGTAGGTAAACATTTTGTCACACATGTAAAAATTAAGGTGTTCTGATATCATTTCATGCTCAAACTGTGATTATTTTATATGGTTGTCTCTGGCCTTCCCTTTGACCAATATGGATTCTAATAGTGGCTTCGCTGGAAACAGGAATAAGTGAACTAAGATCCAAAACAAACTTTGTATGACGTAAAAGGAAAAACTGAATTAATGAGGATTCTCAGAAAAAAAAAAAAAGAAAAAGACCCAGTTACAAAGGATAAATGCAGCAGGTATCAGCAGTTACTGCTGCAATCCTACATTGTTTCACTCAAGAGAAGGATTAATTCTCCGCTGCACTTGGCATATCTAAAAAATTACAACGTCCTGTCTAAGTCACAGCAGAGGTAAAGAAAACAAACCCAGCACATCCATGCTTTATTATCGCTTCACTTCATCATCGACTGGAACACAAGAAAATCAATACAAATCCTACAAGAACACATCCACCATAATAAAATATGTGGCTTACATATATCAAATCCTAACAAGTGTGCTTGCATGCTCAGTAGAGAAAATCACTTCATAAAAGAATCCCAGGGGTGAACTAAAAAACAAAAAAGGTGGCTAAGGAGGGGACAAAACTGAATGATACATCCAGAGGACAGGGAGATAGCTATAAGAACTCATCATCAATATAGTGGACTTGACAGACCAATGTTTCTATCATTTATTCTAAAACCTTAGGTAACTTCCTACCTCCAAAGAGCCATATGCATTTAACTTGTTCATTGTCCTGTACAAAACAGGAATTTGCATTTTACAAATCTATTCATTTACTAACCCTTTTAATCAAAAGGACTTCTCCATTATTTGAAGATATATTTTTGACAGTGTTTCCCCATGTTAAAATCTAGTATTCTAGCCCTTATATGTCTCAAGAGGTTATCTACAATCTACTCCAGAATAAGCTTCTACTGACCTCCAGTATGCAAGCCAAGATATTAAAAAAACAACAGCATCAATTTTTAAATAGTAGTACCCCTATTCCTGTAATTACTAAGTTCATTGTCTAGGAGAGAGTAGAAAGTAATTATCTTTTTGTTTGTGATTTTAAAATTAATTTTCTTGTCTTCTCCAGTTTGTTTGGCACATTTAGGATCTTCTTTTATGTGTAGCCAACTATACCCTTTTCTCTGACAGTGTGTCCTTTCCTAGTCATCAAAAAATCACCTAATGAAAAATACTACAAGTATAACTGAGACAAGACTTTTCAGCAAAGAAAAAAAAAAAATAGAAGAGTAGGCCTGAGAATTGCCTTGGTATTGTGGTTTATGTGTCTTCCTAAAAGATCTAGCTTAAAAAGAGAAGAAAATCTGAAGAGTAAAGAACAAATAAATAATTTAAGTTGCACTATTAAATGGGCCTTTACTATCATGCTGTTTTCCTAATTAGTTAAAACACAAATTCAAAGTGAGTGTGCCCCTTGAATGTTCACCTATTCCAGCTTCCTTGATCTTGGATAGTGCCTCGTACTCCAGATTGCTTTTACAACATCCTTTTATTGAGCTTTCTTTACACTGTAGTCCCATAAGGCCAGAGAGACTCCTCAAATCAATTCTCACTGCACCTGAATCAATTTCTGAAGCTCACCATGTCAAGGGAGCAACCTTTTTTGAGACTAGAGCAGTCATATGAGTTTCTAATACAGTGCATTAAATTTCTTCTGTAATTCAGTGTCAGGCTTTAAACCTAGTGCAGACAGCAAATATAACAT
Organism: Parus major; assembly: GCF_001522545.3. NCBI lineage: Eukaryota > Metazoa > Chordata > Aves > Passeriformes > Paridae > Parus > Parus major. Next base: position 16,016,894 of record NC_031774.1, read on the forward strand.
ATACTTGTAAAAACAGAGAGTAGGGTATAAACTTGCATTACAGGTATTATAGCACACATTTGACACAATAGTTCTCTTCTACTGTGAAAACAACAATGGAATAGTTTCAATTTCTCAGCAAGACCCTGACATTTGGGCACAACTCCTCACAAAGCACAAGCTTGTGAATTAGTTTTATATCACAGAAACATGACTTGAAACTTTGATAAGGATATTTAAAGATAAAGAACAAAATCCACTGATTCTCTGGATTCAGGGCAAGATTCCAGACGATTCACTAGCACACCCAGGAAGATGGCCTGGTTTCTGTCACTTAAGGAGAGGAAATGACATACAATGTATTAACAAAAGAGGTTTAGAGAAACTCACAAAGTGTGGCATCTCTATGAAGATCTCCCAGGATTTGAGCCACATATACTCACAACTCATTCAGGAACTCTGTTCTCCAAGAAGCAAACAAGCAGGTGCCATTAGTCCCATTCTCACAAGTCTCATCTCCCCAATAAAAAGAGCACATTATGATGATTTAGTTTGCCCTCAAAACAGTTCCTGGGTGTCTGCTCTGCCGATGCTTGCTCCTGAATATGCCATTATTCATTCTCTACTTTTCTCAACAGAACCATATTTACTATAGTACTCTCAAAGGACAGTAAAATGGGTAATTTGCCTCTTTCCTCCAGCACCTAATTGTAATACCCAGCAGTACTTCCCAGCTTACTAACAACACAAAAGTGTCATTCCTATATCCAATTAAGAAAGAAGGTACTCCAAACTCATGAAGAGAAACTTTAATTACACAGCGGCTTTGAAAGATCTCTCTATACAGATATAGTATTCTTAAATGTGCCACTCATTAATAACTTTATGTGAACAAAACAACACATTTTTTTATTACTTTAATGTTATTTACAAAATAAATTGAAAGTCTGTAAATACAGCAAATTACTCCTGGTTTTGGCTCAAATTCTGAATACTGTTTGTAAGTCACATGCCTCAAAACAGTATTTAATTAAAACCACTTAGGGACAGAAGACAACTTTAGAAAAGAAGAAAAAAACAAGGTGTTGCATTTGCCTATTGCTATTTTTCACAGTTCAGTTTAGTTTAAGTAAAGTAGTTCTTCCTTTTCAGGAGCTCCAAGTTTTTTCTCCATTAATAAATAAACAAAAATATTTCTGCTTTTTATGTAAGGAGAATGTGCTTACTTACATACCTGGATTTTGTGTATGTCTGTGAATTTAAATGAAAATATGTACACATATATTTATGCTCTTATCTACACAAAAGAGAGTGGAATGGGGAAAGAGCACATGGAGAAAGACCTCCTGTTTCCTTCTTACCCATTTCTGGCACCAGGTCCAAATGCAATGAAAATTGATCAAAAAAACAGATAGGATGTATATCAGTGTAAAGTTCATGCCCGAATAACAGAGCAGATGAAGAAAAGAACTGTGACCAAAAAGAAGCCATTTCCTCCCAAGCTCCCAACCCAAAAAAAAAAACCACCTCTGCCTCTTGTTGGAGGTGATACAAAAGTCCCCAGTAACCTCTGGGTGATTCTTATCCTTAATTTTATATGAAAGGTGTGGTCCACGGCAGGTCAGTCTGACTAAAGGATTCTTCTTTGGAATTAAAACCAAGGGAGCCTTTCCTGGTTCTCCTCATTGAATGGCTCAGCTGCAGTCATGCTGTGGTGGTTTTTAATCCCATCACAACACAGCACCAAAACAGCAAGAGAGAACCCAGGTACTCGGGTGAGCTTTGCTGCCAAAAATCTGACGCTGTATGTAATGTGTCTTGAAACACATCTTTGAATCCACTCTAAACTAATTACCCAGTTTAATGGTAAGAAAGACGATGCTGCTCTGATTCAAACACAGCAAAGCAGAAAAGCCCTCTTTAAGTCAAATTTGAGGGTACATTGTTACACTTTCATGGCTGAGGATAACCATGACTACTTCCTAACCTTCACATTTTCATAAGAGGACGTATCACTACCAGTCTCTGCTTCCCACTTCAAAAACACCTCACAGTCTGTAAGCAGCCAGAGAGGTGACATTTCATAATTTATCTGCTTTAAGTTTCTGTAATGATGTTTATTTTCATACCTTGTTTTACGCAAAAGCAATTATTACCTTCTAGGAAGCTTCACACTTCACTTGGCTCTCAGCAGACTAAGTCCCTTCAAGTGGGACTTACTCACAGAGGAAAACCCTCAATTCCCTCCACACAGGAGAATTGTCACGTTGGCTTGTGGAGTGCCTCCCTAAAACTCCAGGGCTCTTTTTAAAGTTCAGGTGGGGAAGCAATTGACTAAAGCGGAGCAAAGGGAGACTTTCTTCCACAGCGACTTTCTTACACTGACACCAGTCACTGGCTGTGGCTTTCTCCTTTCTCTGTGTTCATAAAGTCCACACCCAAACAGGGTAAGACAACTGCAATGAAAGTAGGGATAATGAAGGACAACAGAATGGAGCTGAGAGTCTGACAGCCCATGGAGCCAGGGAAAGAAATGAAGAGAACATTCCTGGCCAGAAGTGACACAGGTACAATGAAGAACAAGAACATCCATTTCTTCCTCCTTTTTCTCAACCAAGCAATTTGCAAAATGGATAACCACATTATAGTCTTTTTATTACTGTTAGCAACCCAAGTATTTAAATAAATCTTATGGCAGTCTCTAGTCAAAAAAGAAATATTTCACTTCCAGGAACAGTTTTAGCTCCTCTGCCACCACCCTGCTCCTTCTATTTTTGTACCAAAAAGAAAGAGGGAATGCGCATAAAGGGGTATGTCCAGAAAAGTACATGGAGTGCTGTTGGCCTGTCCTTCTAGTGGTCTGCATCATGATACCACAAATGCAAGGGGACACAAACAGCAGGAAAAATGGTGGCTAAGAAGGTGAATTGAGGAAAAAGAGTTGTATTTCTCACTCCAAGCATGCAGCACTAATTCCATTTCATAGATGCTGGCTGGCTTAACCTCAAAACTCCTAACCTCCTTCCAAATTATGCCACATCCACTTCCCAGAATCTCTCTGTTTCAATGCTTACAAATACACTCATTTTAACTCATGCAGTCACTCAAGCATTTCTGCGGGCACTAAGATGTCAGGCAGTGTCAATGTACACAGTACTGCATTTACACTGATGGAGAAAAACAGGAGAGTGACTGCTGCACAATATTACAGATCCCTCTTATTTTTACATTTTATTTTAGAGTTCCCATAACACCTGTGAGAATGAATTCCTACAAATTTTATCCATGTTCAATAGTCATTACACGCAAAATCTTGAAGAATTCATGCTTAGGCACCATACACACCAAGGATGCCAAAATCAGGCACAGGAGGATACACAAAGGTAGCAACTTCCTTTTTTCATGCCTAATTACAGTCTCAGGTGTTTCAAAAGAAGCAACCACAGCATGGAAAGAGATCTTTTTGTATGCAAAGAAAGTATACAGAGAGGTAAAAATATGCAATCCCAATCAGCCGTGGCTGCAGCTCTCCAGTATTATTTCTGAATATTTTAGCCAGCAAACGCAGCATTGAAAGCAACGTAGGATAACAATTTCACTGAAGGCAAGCCCTGCAGTGCATTTTGTACTGTGGTCTTATAAGAACACAGAAATCCAGTAACCTGAATGGGCCTCTGGACATAACAGGGTCCTCCCACAACCAAAGGCGACCATGCAATTCAAACTAATTTTAGGAGAAGTTGCATACATCAAAGTAGGAGGTGTGGGGGAGATGACTGAAAATACACACCACAAAACCTAGCTTTCCTTTACACAAGGGCATTTTACCTGCAGTGCCATTAATGATTTACAAAAACATTTTATAATTCCCGTGTCTCCAGAAGCTTATGTTCCAGGTTCAATAAGCTAATAATAATCCTTGGAAACATTAAATTTACTACAGCTATTTTAAGGAAAGAAACCTTAAAAAGAAAGATTATAGAACAGAACCTTGCAATGATTCAAAATATAATACCCCTTCAATGCTGCTTGGCACAGCAGAAGGCACTTACATTCCAGTAGAAATAAAAAATAGCTAGCACTTCACCAAGTATCTAAAAGCTCTTTAAAAATTCAATGCTGCATATGCAGTAAACATTTCTATTGTCACCCAGGACAGAAATGTTGTTGTATACGAAGCAGTACCTGACAACCACTTAATAACATTTGACATGATACAACAAATGTATTTTGCTTTGTTTGTTTAAGGACAGATTTGACAGATATTTGGTCATAACTACAAAAACAAAACTAAGGGTTTTGAGTGAAAAAATCCTTTGAAGGCTTTTGTCCACTGACACCCATAAACAGGGCTGTCCAGGTGAAACAGTACATCAAAAACTGCCAAATAAGAAATAATTTAGAAGAAGGAACAGAGAAAGGAAAAGCAGATAGGTATTGAGGAGATATTAGAAACTCCAATACTCATCTAAGGGAGACATTTATGTGCCAGATTGCTAAATCTGTTGGAGCCAGCCAAACACAAGCCACCAATGTTACTAACATTGGTGTTAACAGACACGGGTCACCAATGCTACTAATAGGAGTAGTAACAACTATATTTATGCTTGGAGTTCCTAAAGGCTAAGTAAAACCTGGTTACACTATCTGCTTATAGTGCTGGGCATCCCGCAGGTACTGAAAGTTAGCTGGGGTCGCTCCCTACTCTAACAGAAGACAGTAAGCACGACAGGGAAAAGGCTGAAGACGCGTACAATGAGCACGGCAAGGACTCGCAATCCTCTGGACACTTGGAGGAACACAGGGCCGGGGGGTGTGAGGTGTGTTTACTTCAAAGAGGACACCTAACCACAAAGCTAAGGGCAAGGAGGAGGCTGGATTAAGGTGATGTGAGTGAGGATGATCAAGGAGAAACTGAGCCAAGCTTTGAGCACACCAGTGGCGAGGGCAGGGCAGCGGCGCGCGCTGCTCTCAGCGAGGCCGCAGCGCTGTGCCGCCTCTGCAGCTGCCAGTCCCAGCTGGTGTCCCTGCAGGGTCACTCCCCGAGCTGCTCCATCAGACCAGAGCCAGCCTGTGCCGGGGGAGCACAGCCAGGGTCCTGCTGCGACCCACAGAGCCACATCCTGGGGCTGCCAGTCCCACAAGGAGACTGGCCACACAGCCTGGGTTTGATTCTGCCTTGAGTCGTCCATTTGATTCCACTCACTCCACTCCTAAAAGAGATACACAACTGCAAGGTTTCAATTATGGAAAACATTATCTGCCTGGAAGGACTGTTCTGTGGATATTTAAAATTAAACAAAACCAAAAAGACTGGATATTCACAGCTTGCTTAATAGTAAATGAAGAAAGAAAGAAGAATAAATGAAGACCGAAGAACAAATAAATTAGAAACACAAGAAAACACATACACCAATTGCCAAAAGGAATTGTTTACTGTGGTAAATGCAAGTATGAATGACAGCTGTGGAAAAGAAAAGAAAAATGTGGCAGTGTAGACAACTATAACATCTCGGAAAGAAACAGAAACTGCAAAACACTCTCCAAAGGAAAAGAACGAAGTTCCAATATTGAAAATTCTTCAAAACAAATGTAGGCAAATAAAATGTTTAAATGATGAGAAGAAATGTCTCCATTCCATAAAAAACATCAGATCCCTCCAATGACAGAGGGCTGCCTGGATAACCCAAGGCAGCTTGTCTAACACCTATTTGCTGATTACAATTTGATTGAAAATAAGCACATTGCAGACTACACAAATGCAACTGAACACCAGTATTTGCTAAGACCTTAGGTTAATCCCTCTTAAAATAATGCTGTTAAATAACCTCAGAACTTAAAATATCTACATACAGTAAACTAGAGCACTCAGAAATTCAAATACACTTACGCTGCATATTTCAAAGTTTAGAACACAACTCTTGAAGAGGATAGATGTATGCTTAGCAGTATTATACTACTTCAAAGTTCCTAATTTGATGCCTCTCACATCAGAAACACACTGGAAATTTATAATGTTCATGATATATACCAAATAACTTAGTTCAACATCATTATTTCTTTTATAGCGTAGCTTGATTAAATATATGGAAGATTAAAAAAAGAAAAATAAATCAAGCTCTGTAGTATAAAGGGTGATGCTAAGGATTTTTTTTTTCTAACGTAATGAGATCATACCATTAAGGCTCCACTGCTTGCAACTTACAAGTAATTTTCTTGCTTTATGGGATATTGTCCTTCATTCACACACACACTCCATTATGCATTATAGATAACGTATATAGGGGGCTAAATGGAAGAAATTGCAATAAGCATTTCCACAAGATAATGGAATGGATATATGATACAAGGGAGACTCAGCATGGATGAAGAAATCCGCTTATCAGGTCCTGCACAGTGTTCCAGCTATTTATGTAAAGTTTAAGCATTGTTATCTGGAGAAGGGGGAAGAAGGGGGAACTCACAGAGAAACAAGGTTATTCATTTGCTTTAGTAAGCCTGTGTGATAAAGCCTTACTCACATTCCCCACACCCATAACTTTCAAAGACTTGTCTTCACTGAGGCTCTGGGCTCTCTTTTCAGGTTTTACTAAGAGTAAGAATGACGTTGTTGATGCCATTATTGCATAATATTGTAAAGGTGCAGGACTGATTGAGAACAGAAGGGGAAATTTTAAAGGATATATTTAAACAGAGGCAAAGATACTTTACCACTAAAAAATCCATAATCCTGTTAAGAGTTCTCTTTTTTTGTCAGCTATCCACAACTCCAAATTTAAGTTCTCTTGCTGAGGAATAAATAAAGAAATGTCCTCTCTAGAACAATACATACTATTCAGATTTTCTTATCATGGGAGAGGTTTAATCCAAGCCATTTTGGATCTCTATTCCCTCCACTGAATTTAATAATATCTGGAAAAGGTTTCTGGAATTTAACTTAATCTCACAGGCTTAGCTAAGACAAGAATCACTAAACTTTAAAGACTAAACCTGCCTTTGTGCATGAGTTATTATCCAAGGGATGTCTTCCTGGCAAATTAGGATTCTGGACTGGGTCTCTCTTCCACCAGATAGTCATTTCTACTCTAATTCCCAGTACTTCAGTCTGTAAATTTCAAAGAGCTCTTCAGTATTGAAAGAATTTATGGGGATGAAGGGAATCTACAAGTAAAGAACTAAACCCTAAAGGTCTTATCTGTTTCACATGACCAGAACAACTCCTCCAGCAGGCAGCACAGCACACAGATGTTCCCACTTTTCACTTCACTTCTCTCAGTAGGATCTGGTCACAGAACTCCACAGGAAAATTTCAAAGCAATGGCAAAACTTACAGAAAACAGTATTTCTTATACACTGACTGCCAGCATCTCAGTTTTTAATACCTGGTTTATGACCTTCACAGGCACTCTGACACACATTCCAAAGAGTATGTGACCCTATTATGTCATCCAGTGTCCAAAACATGGGATTATCTTCTTCTTAGAACTTGTGTTCGCTGAGGAGTTTTGTTACTGATATCAAGAGCCCTCCCTTACAAGCCTCCTGAATCAGCAGTCGCTCTCCATGGTTCTTGTTATAAATGTTGTCAAGTACAGGCAAGTTTAAGAAATTACTTATGTCAACAATATCTCCCCTCTTCTCTGTGCTCAGGTTTTCAATTGTAATGAATTAACACTACATAGTACACCCCAATAATAAAAAACTAACTTAAAGTATAGGCAGTGTCAACAATAGACATACATCCATCACTAACTTCTGAACCTTCCAAACTCTCTGTCACTTTAAAATAATTTGTTAGGAGAAGAATTCAAAAGGACAACAACATTTTATAGCATATAGGGAAGCAATTGATCCAGAACAAATAGCTCCTTCATTAAAAAAACTAAACAAACAAAAACAAACAAACAAACCCCCCAAAAAAACCCAAACAAAAAACACAAGCAAAACAAAACAGAACCTTGCAATGATTCAAAAGATAATACCCCTTTAATGCAAAAGAAAGATGCAGATTGGGCATTTCCCCTGCCAACACTTCATATAACCAACAGCAAGTATTGCTTTAATAACACATCACTCCAGCATTTCAAAAGCAAGCAGGACTGTAGAAAATAGAGACTGCACAGAGTAACCCAATGGATACATGGATCTTTTCACCTCTTATCTAAGGATGACAGATCTGAGGGACAAATAAATTGTTTTCCCTGACTGGAATGCAATTCACTGAACAAGTCTGCACAGTTTCTGAGCCCTGAGAACCAACCAGAATGTCCTGTTTATATATTAACTTATAAACAGAAGGCTTCCCAAAAGAGCCAGTGAGAATGCCACTCAGCATGGAGATGGCTATCACAAGTTCTTCTATTTTTTGTAGTAGTTCCAGCACAAATTACCATGTTTACCTCCTCAGAAAAAAATCCACAAATTCAACAGATATACAGCCATCCATAGCTTGGATGGTTCCATTGATTGGATCTATAGGAGCAGAGCAGAGATTACCCAGCACAAAAAGACTTATCCCAACACCTCTATCCTTTCTGTCCACTACAAGGTAAAGTGAAACAACTCCATTCACAGCATTATCCCACCAGAACCATATAATGGCCTGGGCTGGAAGGGACCTTAAAGATCATCCAGTTCCAACCCCCTGCCATAGGCAGGGACACCTTCCACTAGACCAGGCTGCTCACAGTCTCATCCAACCTGGCCTTGAATACTTCCAGGGATCGGGAATTCATAGCTTCTCCAGGCAACCTGTTCTAGGTGCCTCACCACCCTGACAGGAAAGAATTTCTTCCTAATATCTAATCTAAACCTGCCCCTTTGGAGTTTGAAGCCCTTCCCCCTTGTCCTGGGACTATATGCACTTGTAAATAGTCTCTCTCCAACTGTTACCATTATTTATTATCAATTATTATCAATAATAGGAAAGCAAAGAGAAGAAAGACCTGATCAATGGTACAGGGAAAAAAAAGAAACTGTTGCAAACAGACTGAGCATTTCTGATGCTATGCCAGAACCATGAACAGGTCAACTTTGGTCATGACAAAAAAAACATCTTGTCCTACAGATTTGCATCCATCAGGAAACTGCTCCCTTGTCAAACAGCCTGCACACAGTGCTGCAGAACAGCACTACAAAGGATGATCTCATTCCTGAAGCAAGATCACTCCTACTTGACGTAGCCTCCAAGGCTACCAAAAAGAGCAAATCCAGGATCAAAATTTTTGCTTCTGCACTAGTTGGCCTGTAATTAATCACATTCCAGTATCTTCACCAACTTCTTGTTTTAGGTTCTGTTCACTTTAATTCTGCTTTTTTCGCAAATATTTCAAATATTTTCTCTCTCAATCCTAGTTTTCCTCTTAAATACAGTGAAATTCAAAACAAAACACTATAAATATAGCATTAATAATATAAAAAACTTTGCTGAAAGCCCTCTTTATATATTTTCTTTATAATAGAAAGCATTTACCAGGCCTTTCAAAGACTGAATAATGCAGGGTGTTAAGCCATCTGTGAAAGGTGTGAAAATTTAAAATTGATTCACTAACATAGCAAGACAAAAAGACAACATCAGATTTCCAAGCCTTTGTGTCTTTACATATTCCAAAATTTCATACATAAATAATTTCTTTGTTTTCCCATCACCAGGCATTGAAAGATTAGATATGATGTATTTTTATTCAAGGCATGTCCCCTTATTACTTACCACCTTCCTTACTTAGGAAAAGAAAATTTAAACAGGAAAAACATACTGATATTATACATGGCCAAATTAAAAATCAAAGGTAACAGTGTTTACTGAGGGACAAGGTATTGCGGGGAACGGGCTTGAAGCACAAAACCCCCAAACTACTCCAAGATGTTACTTACAAAGACCAGGAATGCAGAAAAAAAAAAATCAGAACAATCCCAAAAAATTGCACCAACTGCAGTGTTTGACTCTTTGCATTATCCAGTAGGATCCTCAGTTCAAAATATTTTGAGGCAAGTAAGGTATAGAACCTCATTTAATCCTTTATTACATGATATTTACTTCCTACAGCTTCCACACCAGCCACCATCAACCCACAAACCCATTCCAAGTAATTTCTAATTGAGACAACCATCTCATCTTTACAGCATTTCCTGAACAATTACTAGTTTGTAGTTCCCTTGTGTGTATTTCTGTAGGTCACTCGCAGGTTATGCCTTTGGCCCCTCTCCTTTTGGGAGGGCTGGTGTGTTCTTGCTCCACTGTGGTGGGTTTATGCAGCCAGGCTTTGGTAGCCAGGGGACAACAGGGGTGGTTTCTGTCCCCCATGTCCCACAGAGCCAGTGCCAGCCAGCTCCGGGGCTGATCTGGCCAAGGCTGATCCCATCAGTGACAGCAGGAGCTGTTCTCTGGTAACTCTGACCTGCACTGGAGCAGATCATGAAGAACTGCAATCCACAGGAAGCATTCTATTTGTGGAAGTTTGTGGAGGACTGCTGGCTATGGGAGAGACCTGATGCAGGAGCTCCCACCAAGGAGAACGGAATGATAGAAATAACCTGATCACAACCCCTATTCCCTGTCCTGCTGAGCTACTGGAGGGGAGGAGGAAGACAATTCAAAAGTCAAGCCCAGGAAGAAGGGAGGGGTGGGAGAAAGGTGTTGTTAAGATCTGTTTTTACTTTCAGTTACTCTACTCTGATTTGATTGGCAGTAAATTAATTTTCCCCAAGTTAAGTCTATTCTGCCCATGACAGTAAGGGGTGAGTGATCTCTCCCTGTTCTTATCTCAACCCATAAGCCTTTCATTGTATTTTCTCTGCACTGACCAGCCAAGGAAAGGCAGAGAGAGCAGCTTTGGTGGGCATCTGGCATCCAGCCAGAATCAACTCATCACATAACACCTTTGAAAATCGGGAAATATTCAAATCTGATATGCTACTTTAACTCATTTTAGAGAAAAGCAGCCTGCTACAACAGCTGACCTGCTTTCCAGTAACACTGCAGTACTATTCCTTTACCAAGGAGAGAGGAAAGAAGCCACATTTGAAATAAATGGATGCTTCATCTAGATACTGAGATATCTTAACAGATAGATTAGATAATCCACCTTTAATAGGTTACAGTTACAGTGATAACATATACCTCAACAAGATAAAGAATTTTTAGGAGGATTAAAATATTCCCAAAATTACATACAGCGAGAGTTATCTGAAATAATACAGCAGATTATTCTTGCCTAAATACCATAAATACTTCCCTGCTATTTGGATAAACAGCTCTAGGGATACTTTTTAAAACAATGATTTTAATAGTCCGTATTTGTTTTGAATATTTAGAATTTTAAAATAGGGATATTTTAAAGAGAGGGAAATACAACTTGTCTGATTATTCTCAAGTATTGTTTCAGGGATTGCTTTTAAAGAACTCAGTATTTACTGGGAATCATTAAATAACTACCTGTCAATCTCATTTCTCCTGGTAAGACATCAAAATCCCTATGGCATACATTACAGAACTCAGAGTCTCAATGGCTTTCCACAGTCACCTGTAACTGCTGCAGGCAAGCTTTTACACCTAGGGCTCCAGCTTCTAAATCCTCCTCTAGAAAAATCAAAAGTTTTCCTCCATTTTCATTAAATTATTATTAAAAAAAAAAAAAAAGTTACATAAATAGAACATCAAAATAATCCTCCTGCAATCTCCTAAACAGGCATTGCAGATTGTATTACACTCCTCAATCCCACCCTTCAGGGAATTATGCTAGTAATGAAGGTATGGTACAGAGAATATCTAACTCCTGCACATTTAGTTTTGATGGCAAGGCTTCACTAAAGAAAAATTAAAACCTAGACAAAAGAGAAAATCATAGCCAAATCCTCCAGAGCAGTACTTGGTCACAGAAAAGTCAGCTTTATTTCTGTGAAATGCAATTACCAGAAACTCACATGAAACCAGTTGTACTGGATAAATGCATCAGTTTTCAATTTAGTCACTAAAGTCTGTGTGACTGAGAGAAATCCTTCTTAGCATATGAATACGAAGACACAGCCAGGACTCCAAATATTCACATTTTGCTGAAGGAATGCGCAGCTCAGAACAGGACACAGATTCAGGCAGAGGAGGCTTTATTCCTACAGCTACTCTGTGTGATGTGGGTCAGACTGACCAAGACTTATATTTGCAGGTAAACTGGTGCAACAGTACTGAAGCAGTGAAGACTGAAATAGCTAATGTCAAAAGCCCCTGATGTCCACACTATACAGACAGTTAAGTAATTTTATTTCACTGTAGGTTGGTCCATACCCAAAAACAACTGTCACCACTACAGAAATGGTTTGCAGCTCTCTACAGGATCAGAAGCTGGTTCAAGACCCTCTAAAACCCTATTAAAGAGTTGCAAAATGGTCCTAAGTAATGCCTCATTTATGCCTGAGTATCTTGAGATAACAAGAAGTACTAATCAGTCCTGCAGTTGCACATGCATGGTTATATTTAATATTGTTCTATCTTCTTGTCACACTTAAGTGGTGGGTAGGAAGAAATGTGAACATTTGCAGTAAGATCATGACTTTTTAATCATGTACACCCTCAGGAAAAATCAACATGTATGTGTTCAGACCATTCATATGCAAGAATTACATCAAAAGATTGGTTGGCTTTCTACTTCAGAGAAAGCTTCAGTATGAAAAATCTTTTGCATTTTCTGCATATACACAGATCCAAACAAATCACTCCCAAACAAAATCTCCATGCCAGGCAAAGTTTAAAGTTCCAGACGCTTATCTTATAACTGTGGGCTTTCAACAAACTGATGAAAGTGATGCCCAATTTCACAGAGCAGTCATGGACAAATTCAAGAAATTTCACAGGTTTATTCTGTAAACAAGGAGCAAAGGAACAGAGGTTTGGTGGGCTACTCATACACATAGTGCAGATTTTTTCCGCAGTTGTTTTAAGATGCAGCTGAATGGAGTACAGAGTAAAATAACTTTATGGCTGCAGAAAGCATGTAGTATCTAGGTGGCTTCTTTGGGGACATTATAATTGCCATACTAAATTGAGCCAGTGCTATAGTCTGACAACAGTCAGTCTACCAATCAGAGCAAGGAGCTAGAAACAAGTATTCACTATAATGTTCTCAATCCTCCTGTATTTGACTTTGTCCTGTCACCCACCATTTCTGCATTTGAACACATTCCATCACTTCTGTACATGGTAGCAATATAAAACTCTTGGAGGCATCAAGGATCAAAGTGGTTGGTGTATGAATATCTCACTAAAGAGGGCAGAGTGCTAAGTGATACTGTGAACATTGTGACTGTAGTTTTATCAAAGGAGAGAGCTTTTGCAAAACTTCCTAAGAATTCTAACATTGGATTTGTGTAATCTCCTCTATGAATCTGTACATAGCCACATACAGAGCTGAAAAAATATCTTTAGTATTTTATCCCACCTTTTGGTGACTGCAGTTTGCCAGAGAATAGACATAGGCTGCTCTGTAAATCTTATCCTGCCACAGAGCAACAGAGATCTATCCTATTTGTCCTTTTAATTACTGGGGCAGGGTAAAGATCTTGTAAAGACAGTGAAGCACTGGAACACATCTCCGTAGCCTACGTGGTGGGGAGGGACAACACTGCATTTTGTCAGCAAGAATTTTAATAAAATTCACTCTCCTCAATCACAGCAGAAACTCCTGAGACTGAAAGACAAGAAGTTTCAAACAAATGAGGACATTTCTTGGGTGAAAAGCAAGCTTTCAGCTTGAAGGCAATTCCCCACCCCACCATGACAAATGTCACAGAAATTGACTGCTTTGCCTGATTCCAGTGCAAAGTTCCACCCTTGTGATCACAAACATCCCTTGGCCATACTGCATGATGTCGTCAGTATTCCGTACTAAGGGAAATGGTAACTGGTTTGGTAGGGCTTTTTCATTTTGTTCAGCATTTTTTCTTCTGCTTTGGTTTGTTGTTTGTTTTTTTGGGGCTTTTTTGTTGGTTTTTTTTTTGTAAAGATGAACAAGCCAAATCACCACAGGGAGCATTTGCAGTGAGGATGCCAGGAAATAGACTTCATATTCTATATATTTCCTGCCAAAGTATATTTGCGTACTATGCCTTCCACAGCTGACTTGGAACTGCAAAGATCTGTTTTCTTTGGCCCTTCAAAGTTTGATTGCTGCTCCCCATATAAAACCTCAACAGGAAGCCAAGCTCCTTGTTGCAGTTCTTGTAGACACTGGTAAACTTGCCCATCAAAACCCATCATCAATGTGACACTCCTATGAACCCCCAGTTACAGTAGTAAAAATTGATATCTAGAAGATTTTAATGGATAATTCCTTTTTCCTAATTAATGCAAGGAACTACAGCTAGGTTTTTTAAATCATTTTTTTCTGCCTCCAGCCAAGAATAGAAATTGCAACCATTGAGCCTCAAAGGATAAGTCAGAAGTACTTAAGTGGGGAGACAATTTTTGCAAACTCACCACATTCATCTCCAATTAGGCAAGCTATCCTTTTACTTCTAGGGAGTGTCCAGAGGTTAACTACGTGTTTGAACACAGTAAGTGTCCCAGCCAAGAACAACTGTTGACCTTCCTTCACCAAAAATCATGAATTACATTTGGATGTTGTCCAACAGGCATGACTTCCAAACTTCAATAAGCAGAATAGAGCTTGTGTACACCATTTTTTACTATGCTACAAATAGTGGGCATTACTAAATAATCCAAACATCTGTTTTAAGGATCTAATTCTTAGATTCAACACAATGCAGTCAGATAAACTATTCAGTTACTACCTTAGAAAACCCTGTCTGAATGTTTGCTGAGATGGATCAGGTGTTATGCAGGATCACATCAAACCAGCAGTGTTTTCCTGCTGTTTGTGTAGTTACATGGGCAGCACAACTAAACAAACCTGTTCCCCCACAGGTATTCAGTTCATACCAGATTCTTTGGATTCTGAAAGGGGCAAGCTCACATCAGACTTTTCTGCAGTTCAGTCATGTAAGGCATCCCTCTTGTATTGATTCTCTGGTACCTAGAAAAAGCTGAGCTTCCACTACAGTATTTTCCTTAGATGTGGAAAATGGAGCACTAACCTGGTTTCTTTCCTCTGACCAAGAGTATGTTTTCAACAAGCTTTTAGAAATTCAGTGTTTTTGACACTAGTACTTTTCTGTCCTTGGTACAAGACAACATATTTATAACTTAAAGGCAAGCAGAAATCTGTATTTCTTATACTGAATCACAGGAAAGTATTTCACAGATGTCACAGACATTCTGGACCAAGTATTGATCCTGGATCAAGTGCTACAACTACACTAGGTGACAAACAGACTGCAAATGACAGGAACAAGATGACAGGAAGGGAAATAAAGCAACTCACAAAATTTTACTAGGAAAAAGCAGCTGAAGTGTGACTTATACTAGGTAGCAATACACGTTTCCCAGGTGTCAATATCGTTACAAGTTTTTGCTTACATGCCACCAGGAGCCAACAAATAAATTTTTATTAGAGGCACAATCACCTTGTTTCAGCAGCCCAAGAGATTAATTTGATCCCACACTGTAACAGAGCTCACGCTAAGGTGACAGCAATAATATGCAGCTATTCCACTCAACAGCAAGTAACACCCATGCCCTTACAGTGAGGTGCAAATCTTCAGCACTGACATGCCAAAATGTTACACTGACAGATAGAGTCTCTCAAATGCCAGTGCATAGAGTAAACAACATAAATTGAATGCTGTGCTATCAACACAGCAGTACTAAATGGGCTGTGTAATTAAGCAGAGCTCAAGTGCACTAACACTGAAAGTATTCCTGGACTGCTCCTTTCCAATACGGACTTGTTCCATTTGTTAATGACAATTCAAAGTAATCCTCCTGCTCTGTAGAAATATGAAGCTGGCTAACAGCCCTGATTTTTTTAAATATCTAAGAAAGCAATGGCTCTGTAAAACACAGCCTGGCCCCATTTGACATCCAATGGATAGGCATCTACTAAGGGCCAACTCAAGTTCTCCACACCCTGCCAAACATTCAAGTATCATCCTACTGGCTTCTGTTTCTCCAGATAACTATAGACCAAAAAATAGATGGGGGCTGAGTTTGGTGTTTCCTGTTCTTGGTTTTTTTACTGAGCTGCATTCACTCTGCCAGGAGCTGAAATAAAAACTCCTATGGTTGTGCTGTTCTGGGAACTCTGGACTAACATCTGCACTAACTGCCATAAAAGTTAATCACAAAATTCTGCCCTCCATTTCCCTGGCTCTCAGTAACCTTACATCTTCAACAATAGGGGGAATAAGCTTTTCACACGTAGAGAAATCTTCTGAAGGACCCAAAACTGAAAAAAAACCTGCTTTCTTCTAGCAGACAAAGGCAGCAGGGCACTGCTCAGTCAAAGGTGTGACTTGCATCATGACTAGTGCAAGGTGCAAACTAAAAGCCTAAAAGGATTCATTTTCCTCCATCCATTTAATTATTATTTGTGTTACACTATAAAAGCTTCAGTCAAGATCAAGTTTTCTTTCCTCTAGTCACTAAAATAACAGAAAAGCAAGAGGAAAAGAAGTTCATTTACTTTCATTTTACAGAGTGGAAGCTGAGACACACAGAATGATGGACAAGCCCAGGAAAACACAGCTTGTGGAAATCTGACTGCAGTTCTCCTGAGAGAATCAAAAGAAATTCTGTCGTTCCCACCTCATTTTGAAGTGGGCAGGAGAAAGAATTTTGAATAAGCAAGAAAGACTTTTGTCAGATAGGCCACAGATACCACCTGCACACTAGAAAGAAATTATTTCTTTGGTTGCCATTAATATTGCATTCAGCTAAAAAGTTAAAAGACTTATTTTGTATCATATGGTTACTTTTAGCTTATTGGGAACTTCTTAGGTGATGCAGGGAACAAGTAAGGAGAAGAAAAACTAAATCCATACCAGTTCAGAAAAGGGAAAATTCAGTCCTTCATGAAGGGGAATTGAAAACAGAGACTTTTTCCTGTCCCAATCTATTTCTGCTTCTGCAAAGCTGAGCAGCTCAGACAGAACTATAATTTTCTTAAATGTGATGTTCAAGGTAGCTTTAATTGCAAATAAAGTTCAAATAAAATGGTAGAGAAGAAATAAGTGCATTAGGGGAAGAAAAAAAAGCAACAAGATGCCTCCATTTCCTACCACTTCCTGTACAAGCGTAACTGAGATCTCAATCGATGAGATTGCACAAAGGGCACCAGCTTTAAGCAATGCAGCTGCTTTCTGAGAAGCTCTCTGAGAATGGGCCTGGTTTGTCTGCACAGCTGGAACATGAAATGTTCAGATGATTACCTGTCCTCTTTCTCTTCCCATGAGGATATTCTCCAACATCAAGTGACTTTTGAAACATAAAAAGCTGTAACCGTGAAACACGACTGTTTCAGAAAACCTGTAGGTAGTCGAAAGATTGGGTAAAACAGAAACCTTACGGAAAAGTTGAATTTTTATTCAAGGTGGCCTGATCACTGAAGGATGCTCAGTTTTGTGGCTACAACACTGCAAAAGAACCAGTAATCAGTGACACAGTCCAAACACTTTCAATAGGTTTTAACATCATATCTCCAAAGAATGCCCTTAATTCCATCGGTAATTTCTGTATGTCCTTCAGTAACTCAGTCTGTTCAATTCAGTTTTGTCACTTGCAATATATGAATAATCATATGCACTTTATCTGAGTGGCATATTATGTAACTAACATTCCTAAAGTGCTTTGAGATCCCTGCTTTAGAAACATACCTGGTATATTATTAATCAAGAAACTGAAAATGTAATTACTTAGTATTCATGCACAAAGCAGGAAATCCTTATCTGAACTCGGGAACAATATAGAAAGAAATCAATCTCACATACACTTGTCTTCATACATAGGTGGTACATGTACCACTAAAGTGGTGCATTAAACTGTGAGTAAACTCAATCCAGTAAACTACTGTGCTTAGAATACGTACAGAACATTAGAGTTCTAGTAACCTGCCTTTTGTTCAAAAAAGCTCTGCCAGACTTACTACATCTCACTCCTTTGCTTTTTAATCAGTGGCCATCACCAAGAACTGTTTTAAGTTCCAATTATGGCTGACATTTCTCCACAGAAAATTGATCACTGTAAAGCAGGGTTACTCCTCTCATTTCAGTACATGGACAAACCCAAGAATGCAGTTGTCAATGCTCAGAACTCCTTGTGCTCTGCTGAAGAGCTGAAAATAAAAACATCTCCATTGCCACTAATAGCTGCCAGTTTATTCACAGGATGAAAAGTCTCAGATTATAACAGCATGGATACAGTGACATTCAAATGTATTTGGCAGCGAAGAGAAAGAGCAAGAGAAGCAAAGAGGAAAAACAAAGACAAAATTCAAAGAGGATTCTGTCATTTTTAGAAGTACTGGGCACCTCTGTTCTCATGATTGCAGAGCATTTTCCAATTTCCACTTTAGCAATCCAACATAGGGGTAAAATAGATGAGTACAACTTTCTTATGCATGTGGAAAATTGATACTGAGACACATCAGGCACAATTTTCAAGGTCTCTTATTTTCATTTATTTAATTCTATGTACAAATACTCCAAAGATTATCAAATTGAATGTTAATGTGATATATGAGTTTCTGTGCCTGAAGTTTTTAGAACATTAAAGTAACTTAAGAGCTGAGAGAAGAATAAAACCCTGATCTTAACTTTCTGAATCTTTATTCCAATTGTTATCTTCACTGCTTCCTTCACTTGGAGGTTGAAGTACCAACCAGATTGTGAACACTGGAATGGTTAAACAAACAACAAACGTAAGTGGTTAAATGCAGCTTTGTATTATAGTTCCTCCCTACCAGCTCAAATAGAGCAGATCACAATGAAAAACTATCCATATCAAACTAGAAATAGATCATCCAAAAGAGAAAAATTAGAATGGACACAGTTCTGCTCTTAACAAAGCCAGCAACAAAAGATGCCACTTAATTACAGAAGAACAGTAAATGATCAAATAATGACACAATTTATGTTCACCATATTGGTTTAGATATTTTTGGCTAACCTTTCCTGGCTTAAAACCAGTTTATTTTCTTCCAGTCCCAAAACTGTATATTTTAATACCCCTTAGACATAGGTCCTTTTAAAAAAATCAAACCCATCAGACTTGCAAAATGACCTGGCAATGCCAGATCCCAGAAGTGACAGGCTCACATTGACAATTAGAATATTTTAATAAATAGGCTTCTGTTTCAATTTTCATGGCTAAATACAGATTTAAGAGCCCAAAATGGTACACGAAGTGGAAGAGCTAGCTACTATTATCACATATACATGGAAACCTCCAGCCTTTTCCCTGGTATCTGTGTCCCTTTATATTTATGTTTATGTTTACATAAACATGGTACATCTCCATCCTAATGGCATTTATTATATAGCGACTACTGAACCTCACACCTCATTTTTAGCTGTTATGAAATAACTACAGCATTTAAATTAGAAATGAAACAGTAGTTTTGTACATGGATTTCATATTTACAATTTAAAAAATTTCTCAGTGCCACTGCAGTCATTTTAGAAGAAAACTTGAAACAATTTAATATTTCATTTTTTTCCTTTATTTGGAGGTAACTTTTACAGTCATGTATTGAAAATCTGTAGCTAATCAAAATTGAGTTTTCCCCAAGTTTTTATGAGCCCTGACAATGGGATAGAAGTTTTGTGGAAAGACAGGGTCATAAATTATCTGATCTGAGAGGCTGACCACAAAATTTACTTGCACTTCTGGTTCAGCCATTCTAAACAGCATAAACATCAAAAAGTCTGTCTTCAATACATTGCAGTTATAGGTGTTCTATTACTATCAAACAGTAGAAGCAGCTTCTGCAAAGCCAGAGAAGCAACAGTAATTAGCAAAATGCTTTTTTTGGTTCACTAATTAAAATAACAGTTCTAAAAGATGGTATCCCATATGGAACTGCAAAAGGTTTTCCAAGCAGTGAATAGAAAACTGGCATTACCACACTCAGTATCTTTACAGAAAGAGTTTAAATGTTTTTGGTAGTTTTCTTTGTTTTGATTGTTCTTCAGTTTCTATTTTGTTTGCTTGGTGGGGTTTTTGATGAGGGTTTTTTTTAATAATTATTTGTTGGGGTTTTTTAGAGGAGTGTGTTTTCTGTTTGTTTTTGTGGAGGTTTTCATGTTGCTTAGCTTTTTAATTTCTTTTAAGACTTCCATTACGTAGGAATGAATATCAACATTTTAAATGTTCTAGTTGCACCTTCTGTGTAGCAAAGACTCCCCTAAAGTCTTTGTATTGTTGTGACCAAAACCAGGCAGAATGCAATCTCAGCTAACCCACTCCTCCAGGCAATAGACTACATCTATAAATCAGCTTTCTGCCTCCACCCCCCACAGATCAATGTCACAAGCAGCTATCTTGGGAGCAGCAGGGAAGCCAAGCTGGTGACCGTGTTCAAACACTCCAATAGGTTATTGAGCTGTGGTGTTAGGTGCTGCAGTCCAACAAATCTGTTATGTTCCCCCCTATGTAAACCAGACTGCTTCAGAGTGCTTCACCACAAAAACAACAGGATGAGGCTGCTTTTGCATCACCTTGCCTCAAAAAAAACTACTCAACAAAGGTCAGCAAATCACATAGGCAAAAGCCAAAACAAAATAGAGGGGGGGGGAAAAAGAAAATAAAGTTATTGGCATATGGAGAAGAGTATCAAACCCTTCTGAAATAATTGCTAAGGCTCTTACCAGTTTTTTAGACAGTCAGATGTTGTCTAACAAACTCATACGAGCAAAATAATTAGAATTCCTTCTTCCTTTTTATGCAAGTATCAATTGTTCTAGTTACTCATTTACTGATGTGCCACAAGAACAACAGTAAGAAAAATAGAAGAAAATAGGACAAACATTGCAACTTACGCTGATGAGCCAGAGAGGGAAGTAGGGAAAGATTTGATAGCTCTATTATCAATAACCAGTAGAATCATACTTCAGTTTCATTGCTAAGATAAACTAATATAGTTAAGTGGGAAATTTTTTACAGAATTCAGCAGGCTCCAGATAAGGCTCAGAGTGATGTAATCGAGGACACATTCCCTAACCACACGCCACACCGAGCACTCCTGCAAATCACTGGCTGGACTGAACCTGCAGTGAACTGTGGTGCACACAGCAGACAACCAGAACCCAGCAAAGCCATCCCCGCCACATGAAGCTGACGAAAAACTCTAGCAGAATGAAAGGAAAACACTCCTTTGGCAAATGTGCTGCTAAATGAACCTTCCTTCCCACCAAAAAAACCAAGCTGAGCTAAGGAA
This sequence comes from Parus major, assembly GCF_001522545.3. NCBI lineage: Eukaryota > Metazoa > Chordata > Aves > Passeriformes > Paridae > Parus > Parus major. The sequence continues at coordinate 16,038,193 of NC_031774.1, forward strand.
CCAGCAAAACCTTCCAGTCCTTCGCTGTTTCAAGCACCTGTGCAGGATCCAGGTGAACCTCACGGGCCTTACAGCAGTTACAGGTTTGTGCTCCTGTTTCCTCTGGTTTGGCTCAGTCCAGTGCACAGGCGGTGCTGCTTAATGCTCTGCGAGAGGCTTTCAGTTCTTGCTTAACAAAGCTTTCCTCCCACATGTCATATGCATTCAGGCTACAGTCTGTTTATCTAATATCTCCCTCTTTCTCTCTCCCCCTCCCCCTCCTTTCCACCCCCTTGTCCCCAGAAGAGAATAACCATAATGTGCCTATCGCTTGCAGAAACAGACAGCTCAGCTCCCCCTTGCCATCTGGTCATACTCTGGTCTCTCAGCTGCCGTCAACATATGAATCCCGTTGTTTTGACTAGTGGGGTCCCAAGGAACAAGCAACAGTGCAGATTGCAGGGAATCAGGATGCCCTTTTCTCTCCTCCTTAAACCAAAAAGCAACCCACATAATTAGAAAGTGAAAGGGTGTTTGTGAAATGCAGTAGGAAGGCACAGTCCTTCCACCTTTGCTCATGTGATGGGGATCCTGCCAGCCACCCCAGGCTATTCTGCAACTCAGCAAATTAATATATTTACATAGTGACTTAACTTCCAAGACGCATTTTCTGCTTTCATCACCACCACAAGAGCATCCTGTCCTGCTTACTCCTCAACCTTTTACCTCTTTAAAAACAAAAAATAAAAACCAAGCTCCCACAAAAGCCAAAGGTAAGTATCTAAACCCTTAATCCAGGAGAATTTATGTTACAAAGATGAGTATTTTAAAAGATAATTTAAAGTTTGTACTAATTGGTAGAACAGGTGGGAAAGAGATTAAAAAAAACAAAACAGTAAAATAAGAATTGTGGTGACAGCTTATAGATTTCTTAAAAAGGCAAATGGTTAATATTTCTAGGCTAGAACAGCATTACAAGTCTATGAAGTATGCCAAGGACAAAATTAAAATGCTGCTTTTTTTATAAGCACAAAGAATTAGAGTTGGTTCATCACCCTGTGTGCTTGAAAGAGTGGAAGCAGATGACTCTGAACCAGTCAGCAGCATTATGGAATATAGCTGCACCAAAGTCTCAGCAAAATAACCAACTTCCACACCCTCCCCTGCCAAAATAGAGTAAGTGAAACTCTCAACAGGTATCTGGATCTCTCCATGATAACAACTCTTCAGAGGGTTCAGAACCCAGCAACTGAGTACTGCAGCAAGGAAGCACAAAATGTATCTTTATGCTTGGATGGGGAAGAAGGCGTAACTTAGAAGTAAACGTTTAAAAACTCACATCAGCGCCTTAGTCGTAAGTTTGAAAAGTTGCTTTGTTTTGCTATAACTCATTTGGAACGATGCTATGAAAGCTTTTTAAAGTCTGTTTCTGAATCAGATACTTTTCAAAATTCAGGTTTTATGTAAACAAAGTTGCTATTCTCCCACGATACTACTAAAATTATTCACCTTGTGATGTTTTATTCAATCAGGAGTGCATCTTGTGCTCCAACAGTTCCACACATCCAGGTTCATTAGTCTGGCAACAGCTATATAGTGAAACCTTTATCCGTGAGTATGCGTAAAAGTATCGTATCACAAAACGTACACAAATAGAGAAAGAAAACAAAACGTAATTTGAAATGATATTCACATAAACCAATCCATTCTCCCCCATGTAGCACACAGAGAGAAAACCATCATGAAGGTCTGCCAGAACAGCAGCTGAATGGCATAACAGGTCTCTCTGCAAAGAGAGACCTATTTTGGCCCTTCGTCTCTCATATTTATGACTACACAACCAAAGGTATCAACACAAGTAGCCCTCTGTCAGCCTTCAGGGTTCAAAATACAGTCAAAGTTCAACTTCTAGCAAGTCACATCACAAGACCTGCATTTTGCATCTATATTGTGTCAGGTCTCTGCCTACCTGAGCACAGCCACAAGCGCAGCAAGTCAAGAGCAGCACAGGTCTCAGCATTGGCTGGATGATTTTTGATCCAAGTATTTACGGTTCTGGGCAAGTTTATTCAGCCCAGTCATCTCAGGACATTGATTCATTCCATAGGTTGTTGATGTAGTCAGATGAAATTCAATTTAAGTTTGCCTACAGATTGCAGCCATAGTTCCTATGGCATAGCAGGTGTACTGCACATTGCAGTAAAAACCACTAAAATTTGCAGGAAGGGAAAGGCCATGGGGACTCCCAGTAGAGAAACAAGTTTAAAATTAGTTTGGTTTTTTTTTTTTGATGGGGGGGGATGTTTTTGCTTGCTTTTTTTCCATATTGCTCCAAAATATGAGAAGGGCAGTAGACAAAGCAATTATACTGCTACAGTACCTGTTTCAGAATGCGTGTGAATTCACAGAACAACTGTCACAACCACTATGAGTTACAACATGAAAATTTAAAAACCCTATCAACCATTATTATTTCCTTCACAAAGTGCAACAAACAACACGTGGAGCAAAAATATTTATCTTCTGAATCCCAAATACTGCCCAGGGCTGCCTGAGGTCTGGTGTAATTTAGAGCAACCCAGAGTTCTGGCAAGTTCCTACCACAGACCAGCCTGGCAACAGAAGAAGTCCTGCCATCAAACATGTTGCCCATGCAGGGGACAGCTCTACAGCCACAGGGCATGCCCTGCTCCATATTCAGCAAGATTCCCTAGCACACCTACACTTGATTTCCTACAATAAACACCTACAATGACCTTCACTACTACAGCAAAATGACCTTTAATTCACATAAAATATATTTTTATGTATATTTTTTTGCATCCGTTTATATACAACACATTGTATCTCACTAATATTTTTCAGATTTTTTTTCCTAATCTATGCTGGTTTATGATTAGCTGTAAATCCCCTAGGATTTTCTGATCTAAATTAAATACGCCACAAGTCTGAGAGGAACACTACATTGCCTTACAGATAAACGAGCATGTAACCCCACTTCTTATCTGCCCAGTGCAGCAGTTTCTACCAACCTTCCATAAAATCAGAAAATATATTTCTTATCTGTACAAAGTCAAGGCTCTGACAAGGCTCTTCCTCTTTCAAATGTCACCACCATCCCAGTCACCTTTTCTCTCTCCCTCCCCCTGTCTCTTGTCATTGACTAAAGAAACATTCTGTGAGAACTATCAAAAACTGTTTCTACCCAAAATTATACACGTGGGTAGCACTGCCCTCTGCCTTTCGTGATTCCCCACTTTATCAGTGGTTCCAAAGGGCAACACAGAATAAAAACCCCTCAGTCATTCTGGCTACTGGACTCATTTGTGGATGGCAGCAGTAATGCAGCTGGCTTTCCTCACTGACTTTACTCATACTACTCATGATATTTAGGTTCTCAACTCTTAAGTTCACTGAGGAGTCTTATTTTTCCTTAAATAAGCAGCCAATGTGCCTCACAGACTGCTTTGGTATAAATAAATACTTCTTGTTATAAACCCCATTTTTAACAGGAGAAAATGGTAGACTGGGGAAACTACAAGCTGGTCAGTCTTGCCTCTGGGCCCAAAAATATCAAGGAGCAGATCTTCCAGGACAAGATACGGAAAATAAGGAGGTGATTGGAGACAGCCAACATGGTTTAACTAAAGGGCAAATCATGCCTGACAAATCTGGTGACCTTCTTTGACAGGGTTACATTGTGGTGGATAAGGGAAGAGCGACTGATGTTATACACCCGGACTTGTACAAAGTATTTCACACTGTCCCACACAACATCCTCATCTCTAAATTGGAAAGACATGGACCATTCAGTGGAGAAACAATTGGCTCAACATTCATGAGGAGACCAGTGATGACAGGTGTTCCTTGGGGGTCTGTATTGGCCCCAGTGCTCTTCAGCACCTTCATCAGTGACACGGACAGTGGGATCGAGGGCACCCTCAGCTCATCTGGTGATGACACCAAGCTGTGTGGGGCAGCCAAATGTGCTGAAAGGTAGCAGTGCCATCCAGAGGGGCCTTGGAAGGCTGGAGACAGGTCCACAAAAACCTCCTGAAACTCAACAAGGCCAACTACAATGTCCTGGACAAGGGCTGGGGCAATCCCGGGTACAAATACAGGATAGGCAGGGAATGGATTGAGAGCAGTGCTGCAGACAAAGTCTTGGGGATGTTGGAAGATGAGAAACTCAGTATGACCCATCAACATGTCCCTGCTGCCCTGAAAGCCAAAGATGTTCTGGGCTGCACCATGAGGTGTGACCAGCAGGGTGAGGGAAGTGATTCTACTCCACTCAGGTGAGACCACACCTGGAGTACTGCATCCAGCCTGGTGGCCCCCAGCACAAGGAGAACATGGGTGGATTGGCTGGAGCCTTCCAGTACCTAAAAGGAGCGTATAATAAAGCTGGAGAGGGATTTTTGACAAGGACATATGGTGATACAACAAGGGAAAATGACTTTAAGCTGAAGCAAGGCAGGTTTAGATTAAATATATAATTCTGTACTCTGAGGTGATGAGGCATTGAACAGTTTTCCCAGAGAAGTTGTGGATTCCCCATCCCTGAAAGTGTTCAAGGCCAGGCTGGATAAGGCTTTGAGCAACCTGGTCTAGTGAAAGGTAGTCCTGCCCATGGCAGGGAGTTGGAACTACATGACCTTTAAGGTCCCTTCCAACTCAAACCATTCTATAGTGCTATAATTTTACTGCAGAGGGTAGAAAACACATTTCTTTCCAATGGAATTCTTATAATGACAACTTTATTATCAAAGCAACAAATGTAATTCAGTATGACTGGAAGGCTGTTCTCAAAACACATCAAGAATCCAAATGTGTAAACCTGCTTCAGAGAATGTGGTGCATTTGGCAAAGAATTAATGGAAACTTGCTTTTCCAGCTGGCTGCATGACACCTGGCTCAGAGAAGGTAAGTGGGAAGGGGGAGAGGATTAGTTTCCAAAATGTTTTAAAGCATTCGAGATGACAACTCATCACGTGCCGTTGAGCACTCAAAAGACCTTTTTGTCACCCAGCTGTAACTTACTGCAATTGAACATAATTTACATGTAGTACACAGTAATTACAATACCTAACTTCACTTCAATATGACTCCCAGTCTTTTTCATCCCCTTTCTTTCATCCCTTGTTCTCTACAGCAGCTATTAAAAAATGACAATAATGAAAAATTAAGTATCACAGTGATTAATATCTGCATACTGGAAGACAGTGGGGCTGTTTGGGACACGAAAAGTCAGATACTGTTGAGAGATATTTTCAAGTAAGAACAAGTTTTCTAGGAGCAATATTCTACATTACTGCCTGCATACCCAAAGTCCCAAAGTAGATTTGCCAGAAAGTACTGTTCCACAGTGGGGACATCTATATCCATTTTTAGCAAACAAAATGACATTAAAATGTAGAGATCAAATCATAAAGGCTGTTGTCAGTAACCATGACCTTGTGGGTGATAAACTTACCACCCTCACTGCGACACAAGTCAACACAAAGCTCAGCTGACCCCTCTGGAGGCCTATCTGCCCAAGGTACATTATTCAGACACTGCTGCTTTAAGGCAAATTGCAGGGTGAGGACGTGTCTGCCACAGGACTCAGATCCAGGTTTGAGGACAGCCCAACACACTGCAGCAATGGGCAGCTCTGAGGCCTTTAGGAGACTGTCAGAAAGAAGTCAGTAGAGCTTTAAGGACTATTTTGCAGAGTCATTCTGAGCTAACAGCTAATGGTATGCTCTGCTCTCCTGTGATAGCTCTTGTATAACTAACTGATGAGAAGCAGCTGCAAAGGAGGGAGATTTTATGTCTCATTAATTTTGAAATTTTTAAGATGTTTTTAGTACCAAGCAAATCAATAATGTGAGTATTATGCCTTGTTTCTCCTTTGTTTTCATCTCTACTGATATTCTCAGCTGTGTCATAATTTAGACACAGTTCTTTATTATTGGTCTTTATCATTTGGTCTGTACACTTAAATGCATCATAATTTACCACTGCTGTTAAAACCAATTTTGTTCAATTTTTATTTCACAAATTCAGAAGTTTGTGGAGGTCTTGTAATGAAATTTAGTAGTTAAAGCTTGCACCACTTTTGAACAGAAAGTGCTACAATCAGGCTATGAACGTACTTGTCTTTGTGATTAGCCACAGTTCTCTCAGAGAGATATACAGATGCATAACCACATGTATCCTATGTACCAAAAAAAATAATGCACAGATGAAAGGCTTTTGAAGCATGGAAAGACCACATTCAAAGCCACTTCAAGTTTACCAATGTTTTAATACATTCAGCTTGGAAAATGCTGGACAGTTCCTTCTATTTGCCAGAAATGACTTGCCTCTGTGAAACAGGTTTCTTGCAGCAAAAAATTACATAGATGGGTAAATTCCTCAGGATCATGAACATCACCAGAGAACTGGGAGTGGGAACATGCAGAGCAACATATCACCATGTTAAGAATCGTAAATTTTATGTACAGTGTCGCCTATATACACATCCAATAAAGGTGCATCTTTAGATCATATATACATACGTATACATATTATATATACATATAATATACATATAGCATATATACAACTTGTATTAATTCTCTCCTTGTATTCAACACGGACCAACAAAGAGAAGGATATATCACATGTGACAAATGGGGACAAACTTTTGTGTTCTGCTGGGCACTCAGAATAGCTGTTGCCATTCAAAAACAATTATTACTATTGAATAATGCCTTTCAGTATAAGTCTTACGATGATATTTGCAGATTGACAAAGGCACAAAAAAGGATTTAACATACATGTGGAACTAACACATTTCTCAGACTACTGACACCTCTGTTTCAAAATATGTGAGGTGAGACAGGGAAGAAAGTTAGCTTAAACTTGCCAATTATTTGTGATATGGAAATATTTAGCAGAAGAGGGCATCAATATGCAAGGGTGTTAGTTTTTTTAATAAATATATGTTTCTCAAGAATAAAAAATACATTTCTTTCTAAATTACTTTTTTTTTCCTTTTGCTTCTGGCAGTACTTAATATCCATGAAGTTTAATATTCAGAATGTGGGTTTCTCTGGGTAGCAACTGCTCAGCCAGCATGAAGCTCCCTAAGAGGATGGCTCCCAAGGTATTTATATAATATGAAAACAGTAACAATAATCATCAGATGTTTATCTCAGCTTAATGAATTGATTCTAGATCTCTGCTGCTTGAATAGTTGAGAAAATAAGAAGTGTTCAAGAATGATAAATGAAGAAGTAATGACTTACACCACCAGCCTGTGGCAGAGACCATTCTTTACAAGAAAAACAGGTATCCATGTTACACTATGTTTTGCTATGACCTTTCTATAGGTTGCCTAAAGTTGACAGGCATTTTAATTACAATCACTTTACAGAGCTGTACTCTAGCCATGTTAAAAACAGATGTCCAATTGTTTCATTTCTGATATTTCCAGAATACCAAATAACTCCCATTTCAGAAAGGCTTGTATGTATTCAGTGAACAGAATGGGCCCCAGGGCTGTGATACACTTCATTCTTAGCATTTCAACATGACTTGCTTCTGTCTACAGAGGCCCAAAGATAAAGTTGCCTAGAATGGCAAAAATGTAAGCAAGTTCACACCTTCCACAGGAAGCAGGACTTCCTGGCCTCTCTTAATCTTCCTTCACCTATTTTCTTTGTTTCCAAGGCAGCTGTTGCTCTCGATCCATGACGTATGGAGAAAAGCAGCATCTCTCCCCTGACTATACAAAACTGGATGGGAGCATGCCTCCATTTTTAGGAATTTTCATAGACTTCCTTCATCACTTAAACTGAAGCAAAAAAGAAACTCAACTACAATACTCAAGACATGAAAACAAATAAAAGCTGCCACTGAGAGAAGGGATGAGGGTCTTAATTCAAGAATGAGCTGTAATTACAAGTTTAGCAGGTGCCCCAATGCATTCAGAAAATGCAGCCAACATGAGGAGTAAGCCTGTATTTTGTCCTACAGTATTTCTAAAGAAAGAAGGCATACCAATGATCCCTCACAGAGATTTAAGTGTCAGATTGGAAGGGGCATTCTGACAGCTCCATCAGACTCACAATTTACAAAGCAAGAAGGAGGACTACAGGAATCTGTGTAGTATTTATGCAATAAAAAGAGAATTTACTAGAAAGAGTAAATAAAGTTCCTACTATATTATGAAACATTAAGAAAAAATATTTAGATGCAACTGAAGACCCCAAAGCTATTTAGCAGCTATAAGACTTTAAAAACTGGGTTAACAAAGCCGGAGAGCAGAACTATCTTTCTCAGAATGTTCTGTATTAACTCTCCTCTGTGAAAGGAGCACCCATTCCAGCACTGAGTGAATCCTATACTGACGAAAGTCAATCCTAACTTTAACAGAGATACACTGCATATACATCAGATAAATATGTCTTATGGTTTGCCTACTAGTTAGACCTTTCAGTGAAACTAAAACGCTTATTTTCCTTCTGACTTCAGGAGGGGGAAAGAGAATAATTTCCCAACACATGACTCAGTACCAAAGAGAATAGAAGGGAAGGTTCTAGAAAAAAAATATTTCCCATTTTACATCATCATAAACAATTTGTTTTCAAGAGAAAACAATTCTTGAATGAAATTAATGATCCGGTCAACTTTCCATACTAGACAAGGAGTCAGTACAGATTTCTTGGAAAAACACTGACACTACGGAAATGTCTGTCTTGAAGGTCAACTTCTCTGTTGTGGATTACCTCTACTCAGAGAGGAAAACAAGCCAAAGGGAGAAGACAGCTCCCTTTCTGGGATAATGTAGCCCAGAGAAGGAATTGTTCTCTATCTCGCTATGTTAGAGGCCTTGTATTAGTGAATGACTCGCTTGGTAGAGCTCAGCTTCAAGCACACTTTTTTATCTACAACATGTAATACCAGGCCAATGCACACAGCAAGGCCTGCTCAGGAGCCACCTCTGACAATGAGACACCACCTCTGGAAGGAGAACAGGGAATTTTCCTGTTGATCAAAAAGAACTGAAAACAGATTCCTTCACACCAAACCCAGCAGAGAAGGATGCTTTAGACCCCTCACTTAGCCTTACTAGGGAAGAAAAGGAAGTGGCAAAACTCTGAGGGTATTCCTGATTTATGGTTTAGCGAGTCCCAGAGGCAAAACTGGTAGGTCCAACATGATATGCATGAAAGATTCCATAAATAATGGCTTCACTTCAGGTAAGATGAAAAGAAAAATATATTAATAAAATCAGTTCTTTTCCCGAGCTCATCTGCTGTACACAGACCTTCCACTGGCCTTGTGCTTCCACGGAAATTTCAGCCAATATGGTGACTACAAGAGAATGGCCTCACATCTCTGATAAGGAGTTCACATTTGGTGGGAACTCATTTCAAAGCTGAAGCATGATCAGGACAAAGCTTCACATTGCAACACTGGGAAATAACTCCAATGAGCTGTATTGGAATCTCATTATAAGCAAATGCATCATTTGATATACCAGGCCATTTAGATCTTATTTTTACAACCTTAAATCTCTAGTTAAAAAATAGCATTCCTGAGCAGCTGCACATAATCCAGATGTTGCTCTTCTCAACTGCTGAATCTAAATCATGATTCTCAGTTCTGAGGACATAACCATTCTCCCTGAGCAATTGATCATAATGTTGACACAAATGACCTGTTTTAAGTAAGTTGGAGAAGTTGCTCCTAGAAACCAAAATCCAATTTTCACTTGGCTTTCCATCTAGTACCATAAATAAAAGTTAAAATAAAAGGTAATTTTAAGTAAGAGAAATTTATTTTAATTAGAATATATTAAGACACAAGTGATTTATTGTATCCAGAAGTTTTCTTGCAAGGTTTTGAACAGGCTTCCTATCAGCTTTCTTGTAGTTCTGTCAGCATAGCCTGTGGACTGTTCTAAGCAGCACACACAAACAGCTATTTCCTTTCAGCAACATTTTTTTCCTTATTCTCCAGAAAGATGCATCCATTTTCATTTTCTTCCTAAAGGTAACAAGGGGATAAAGAGGCTTCAGGAGGCTCAGACACAGCACTTTGGTTTTGTGCTGTTTCACCACGATGTTTAACTCATTATGACATGCAGGACAGACAGAGACCTTCTGATATGCAAGGTCATTCTTGAACCACAAATATTATTATCAAGAGTCTCAAAGTCCCTAAAATGTCACGTCAGAAGGCATCTGTCACTTGTTAAGAGGAGCTGTGGTTGTCATTTAAAGGTCCTGTTTCTTCCCTCCTTGCCTACAAAAATTTCACAGATTAAAAAAATAAAGACCTGTAAATAAATCAAAACAACATACACAATGCCCATGGTGGGCAGCAGGTACACAGCCTAAGCCATGCCTTACACAGACCCTGAAGCCAGCATTTCTGGGGGTTAGGGATCAAAACAAATGGGAGAGAAACAGGCACATTGCTCATTAAATAATTATGGGGTTTAGTCTAAATTGCTAAGTAAAAGAGTCACTGCATGTTTAGCAGATGCTACTGTGTAAAACTAAATCCACTAAGATACCAGCATGTTTTGCTCTTTTTCCCCCTGCTCTACTTCATAAGCAGGATTTCCATGATCAGACAAGCATCCACTGAACAGCTGGACAGTTTGCCAATTTTACAGCAATCAGTGATCACTGAAAACAAGTTCTCTTCCCAAACCAGAATCACCAAAACAATAATAATAATAAGCTTGAAGGGATGAAAAAAATTTTCGATCTATTCACATTTTTATATGTTTTTACTTTGTTTGGGTTCTTTGGGGAAGCAGGAAGAAGAAAGAATAATCTTCAGAGCATTTCCTCCCTCATTTAGGGGATATGAAGGAGAAACATTTTTTTTGATCTGTCAGTTTCTTGGTCTTTTCAGTGAACAACAGAAAACCAAAACAGACATCAGCAGACCCCATTATACATTATGAAACACTATACTTTAAAAAAAAAATCCTTAGCTTCTGCAGTACACTGAGTCTTCAACTTTCAAAGTAGTTTGTGTAAGGCCCATTATCAACATTACAGGTGACAAAACAGAAGTGTCAAGAAATGACTCTGAAAATCAGAGATAACTAAAGAAATCAAACCTATTCATGTCCGGCCATTTTCTCACCTTTCATTAGAAACTTTCCCATGAAACAGTAAAGAAGAAAAGGATCTGCCTTTTAATAAAAAGGAAAAAGATAGATGGGCATAAATGAGTCCTTCAAACTTAATGTTTTAGCTTGGGGGAACCTTTATGGACATGCTTTGAAAAAAACCTGTTTTACAAACAGAGGAAGCAAGAAAAGAAAATGCTACACATCTCTCAATAGCTGGATACATCAGTTGTGACCTTTTCAGCCTTGGAGTATTCCAAGTATCCAGCAGATTGCTTCTGCTAAAGTTTCCTCTATGGTCACACTAAAATAGATCACCAGAACTACAGATCATGATACATTAAGTTTGTGGTACACATTCTAGATCTGGCATCAACATTTAAATTGGCTCTGAAGGGGTTAATTGGGAAATTTGATCCTTTATATTGCCCTAGGAAATCCACAGTACATTCCTGATTAATGTGACAGGATGCATCAGTTCATAAAGGGTGAAATTCACCCTTGCACAGTAGGATAGCACTAGACCAATACTTAAGTCTCACTTAAGCACTTAAAACAATGAAATACCAAAACCTGGTGGAAAGAGAGCATAACTGAAGATGACATTCAGTGTCAATAAATGCATAATAGAAAGACTAATGTGAAATACTAACATACATTTCTGGCTCCCAAGTTAACTGGAGTCATTCAAGAAAAGACTGACCATTACTTCAGGTAGCATAATAATAAAAGTATCAGCTTGATGTGAAGAGGCAATCAAAACTGACATCAAAATGTTGAACAATCTAATCTAAAATTATACTTGAGAATGAGATAATGCCAATGGATAAATCAATGATACCTCCCCAACTGGAATACTGACCTCAAAACTGCACAGTAGAAATAGGTAACATTAAGAGGCCAGCAGCTAAAACACTGAGTGCATCAGGATCATACCAGGATAGAATGAAATGATCCAGATTGGCAGTTTTGATGATCAGACTAAAAACAGACATACTAGATAATGTTAGACAAAAACAGGATGATGAAAGATAGAGGTGATACATTAAGAATGCCCCCTTAATACCAGGACGTGTGGTGTGTTATCTCTACTAAACAAAAAGGAGTAAAGTTTTACACAGGAAAGTAAGAAAAAGGAGTAAAGGATTTTGATGCTTCTTTTCATTCATTTGGGGCAACATGAAGTCACGTCCATCCGAAGTACAGACAGACATTTGGAACAGATTCATATCCCCATGTCAAAATAAAAATCAACTGGCAATCTTTGACACATGCAGACAGAAAGAAATTACTAACCAAGATACCAGGGGCAAAAAAGTGCAAAAAGATCCTGCTACTGGTAATTCTGAAGTCAGCTGCTGCAGCACTTCTAAAACTGACCGCTGAACAAATCCACTACACCATACTGTAACAAGAGAGAACACTGCTCTGACACAAGAAAACTTGTTTTATCACAGCATTCCTGTTGTGTTCATCAAGAACCAGACTGTTGAAAACTGACTGCAGTGCAGAACACAGATAACCAAGACCCTTTTAAATTAGTAAATCCAGGTATCACCCTGAACCAACGACAGCAGTCTGGAGTTCTTGCCTGATTACAAACTGCAGCACAGACATACACAAGTAAAATTAGGCTGATAATGTGAAATGGCATGAGATTTTGGACAATGTCCAAGACAGATATAAAGACAGGCCCTTTTGCAGTTTTGCACCTTACTCAGGGAAGTAGTAAGTATGTGGTTATGTTCAGTTCTGGAACAAAAAAAACACTTTTCTATTCTCACTCTCCTGAAATTCTAAGGTGGTTAAGCCTCAGACTTAAAATCTTACCTGTAGCCAGATGTACCTCTGTTTAACTGCATGTGTTTCACCACATGACTACTTATCAGTGGGTATTAATGCAAAATTAACAATTTTGATAATTCTGATGAAAATGAAGAACGAAAATTATTAAGTCTGATGTGGAGCAAGATAAGTACTGGGAAGGTACCAAGCAAATCGCAAATAAAGGACCATCTTTATTTTCTCATGGATTTAATTCCAGTAAGGAACTGAACTACTGACTTCCCCTTTCTTACCACCACCTGCTGTCAACAGTCAGATAAAATAAACCTCATCATACAGATTTTTATAGAGCTCTCCTGAGACAGAAAGAAGTAATTTCTGGACCAGAGGTCAAGTGTAAGAATTCTAGGCCCAAAGGTCAATTGTCTAAGAGAATTGTAGGTATTTGTGTATAGATCAGAACAGAGGCAATATCCAAGCTGTGGCTATTGTATCAACATAGAAATACAGTTGCTATAAATTCAGAGATCACTTATATAAAGAAAGTTAAAAAAAAAATAAATCAAGGTTACAAAATGGCCTTTTCCAACACTGAAACAAACACCTACCTTCTTTCCAGTATCTAAAACTTCAGACAATAAAAACTTTCATAATGCATGTGGTTTTGTACTTTTTTCAAGTCACAATGTTTGAAACAAGAAAATACAATGTCTAGACGCTTTCCCAAATTTAAAAATTGTTGTCTCTGCCCTTACATAGAAGGTTACATCCATAACTAGAGTCAGTCCAACAGCATGTAGTCCAAGGCTCTTAACCAAATAACACCAGCTGAGGATCCAGCCCATAGTCACCAAATCTGATCTTTGAGTTACACATACAAAATAAATCAACTCCAATTGAGATTATGGGATACAAACCCAGGATGCTCCTGGAGTAACCCACGGTTAAACTGTGAAGCAGTGGAAATCTAAAGTAAGACTCAATAGCCTCAGAGCTATCAAGCCATTTTAACAACAGCATAAGCAAAGCACCAATTTGCCTGTGGAGAGAGACAGCCTCTGGGCTTCTTCCTGATCTCACATATCCCACTTTTCCAGCCTGTTATTACACTAAATTCCCTTCAGTGTTTCATAATATGAGTGAGCTTACAGTCAATCACACTCTGTGGTGCTGAGCTTGCAAAGCAGCATGGATCAAGATCTTTCCATTCCCTTTGAAATCCAAGTCTGGATTGCTCCAGCTTGTTTTTCAATACAGCAGTATTTTCAAATGCTACAGTTCGATTTTACAATGCTGCTGGCAAGGCTGGGAATCAAGCTAAATCCACATGCATCCAGCAGGGAAAGTTGCCACAGGGAAAGAGTGAAAAATCAAAGGGTGAGCAGTAAGATGATCCTGTACTACTGACTTGCTGAATGCCAAAGAATAATATAGTTTAATATAGGACCAGAGAAATAAGAAAGCCAAAGAAGTTATTTCCAATACTGTCAATAGTTGCTACTATGACTGAGATGGAAACACAAAAGTGAAGGGAAATAAAGCTGCTGCATATGTATTGCTTCTTTGTCACCCACTTACATTTCAATACCTAAATGCTTCTCTTCAGAAGTATACGTCATTTTAAATAAGCTTCATAGCTGACAAGAGAAAGCATCATGGTTTCTTTCTCTGCTTATATAGCTTATAATCAAATCATATTTGACTAATATTTCTATCTATACTTTTACTGCTTATGACCCAGTCTTTGAAGTTGTTTCTTTGAAGTCTCCTGAAGTTGTTTCAGGAGAGCAACTACAAAACATCCTCCCTGGAAACAGCTTCCCAGTAGCACCCATTTCCTGACCTCAGTATGGGGACTCCTATAAGAACACGTGGAAAGCAACAAGGTCCATAGTAGGATATCGCACTGCTCTGCTTTGTCAAATTGCTGTAAATCCAAAGAAACATCAATGAAACACCAGAGTTGCAAGAAGAAACAAAAAAAAGTGCAGCAAGAACATAAATTTGACCCATCATTATGTGAGATTTTTTGTGTAAAACACAATTTCTGAACAAAATACAAATCTGATGACCAGGGAGAATTTTAGACTTTCATGTAAAACAGCCTGTTATAACCCAAAACTACAGGACAGTGTTGTTTTAAGTTGTTATTTGAATGCTATTTTGCATATGAATTGCCTTGCCTTACACAACTTCCAAAATGTGGAGAAACAGCCCATCTATGCAAGTTCGCAGCAAGACAAACATTGAATGGCAAGAAATGCATTGCAAAGGTCACAGTATCAGGTGTACCCACTCACAAAACCAGAATCAGTAAGAAGGCAAATGAGTTTTAAACCACTTCCTTTCAAATGTCAGTATTTTTGCAAGTTAAGAGACAATAGGAAACAAAAGAAATTGCACATAAGAGCCAGGCCACTGACACCATAATCACACCTGCTTTTGTGTTAAGATTAGGGAATAAAGTCTTGGTGATTTAATTTCTCCTAGGATGCATGTACAGCTGTCTTAGGGCCAACACAAAAGTCTTATCAAGTTCAACACCCTACCCACAGCAATGTCCACAAACAACTTGAATTCATTTTTAGACTGGAAATAAACATATTTTGAGGTTTTCATTAGAAAAAAAGTATTTAGAATAATCAATTGGGGTGGAGGAGGACAACTTTGCCTTTTGAATTGAAGAATGACTCGCTTTCACTTCATCCACAGCCTAGTAATTAATTTTTTTTTTAATTTTTTTTAAAAAACTTTTGAACTACCATAAACTTCTGGTAATTCAGGGAAAATTCTGGGTTTTTATAAGTTAATTTCCTTACCAAAGATTTTGCATTGCTATTCTTTTATGGATTTAGTTAAAAAACTTGTATCCCTCTCCACTGGATGGCAGAAAGCTGTTCACTTTAGTCATCTCACAGCCAAATTGACAAGCATGCTGAAGAAACAAAAAAATATGAAGGGCCCAAAGTCTTTTTTTTGCCTTTTCTTTTTCTTAAACATGTCTGAGTAAGCAATAAACAATTTTTACTCTGCCTCCAAAAAATGACCAATAACCTACTGCACCATGTGTTACAGTGCTGTGTTTTAAATGACAAACAGGAATCTAAATAATCAAAAACAAAATCATGTTTTGGAGATTGTGGGCTAGGCAAGAACGAGTGATGCCTTAACCTCTCCTATTCTCCCATGCTAACTGCAAGCAAAAAAGGTTATAAATTGTCACTGCCCCTCTAATATATAATCTATGTGCACTGGAAGTTCTTTGCACGGGTCAGACTCTGCCCCCAAACCGTGCACTAGGCTGGACCTTTGCTTCCTGACCAAGGCAAACCCAGCAAAAAGAGCCAAGACTTACACACCCAAAAGCATCATGGGTGAAACAATGCTTTTGCATCATCTGTCTTAGCTGGCACAAATGTCTCTTGATAATTTTCGGCAATTGTACTACAAGTGACCTAAAGCATTAGCAAATAAGGCCTCAAATTTGTATCAACTGCTGTCCACAGTATCAAGTTCAACCAAATACTGCCAAGGGCTCATACAGCACAACCACTGTCCATCGCTAAAAATAACAGAAGTTATTCTGTACATTAATGTTTTTAATTTACTGATCCCATTCTTCTTTAAAATGAACAAAAAAAAAACCCCAAAACAACACAGAAACCTAAGCAGTAACTTTGGTTTTGCTTTACAGACAAACAGTAGGTTTCAAACACCACAGTCAAAAATGAGTACATTTTAAAACAACTAATCTTAACTGGAATTATTTGCCCTAAACCCTTCAGCATTCAATTGTTAACAAAACTGCATGTCTTCCTACAGAGTATTTACACAGTAGCACAGTCGCAGACACAGCATGATTTTGACATTTACTGTAGTCCTGGAAAGGAAACCAAGCCAAATGCATCCCTAGAACAGCCTTAATAATTTCAAAATTCATTTGCACAAAACTCTGACATATTATCTCAAAAACAGTAAGAAGCAATATTTTATCTGTTTTCTGAACTCCCATTTTTACCACTCAGAACATAACTTAGTACTTCAAAATGGGTCTTAAGTGGGACTCAAGTTATAGCTAAATCTCACACTAGCAAAAGGGTAAATTTCACTCTTAGGGCACTGATGAGAAGATTATCCTTCCCCATTAGCCAAAATATTTTTTCCAGACAGTAACTTACAGTATGACTATCTTTAACACCCATGTAACAAACTCCTAAGGTCATCCCTTAAAAAAATTCTTTGATATTTCAATTTTCAAGTTCATCAGCAGCCTCCTCAGAAATGCCTACATTCCTAACAGTCTGGTCCTCAGAATAACCCGGAGCTGAGCCACCCACTTCACAC
Source organism: Parus major (assembly GCF_001522545.3). NCBI lineage: Eukaryota > Metazoa > Chordata > Aves > Passeriformes > Paridae > Parus > Parus major. The sequence continues at coordinate 16,055,426 of NC_031774.1, forward strand.
CGACCTATACCCTTTCCAGGCAGTAGTTCTGGGAGCTGAAACTTACAGATAACAGTATTTGGTAAATACCAGTTTGCCAAATAAGACTGCTGGTATTATCCATGGGGTTAATTTTGTAACCTTTCTTTGTCTTTTATGTCCCGCTTGCAAATTTAGGTGGGGGTGGTGATGAAGTGAGGACTAGAAAGGAAAAGAGAAGAGATATGGGACTATGTGGCAGCTTAATTTGAGGCACTTGTAAAGGCTTTAAAGGCTTCTCTTCATCTTTATCAGTCTATCTGAATCTCCAAAAATTAGTTAAAAGGGGAAAGGGAAAAAAAAAAAAAAGAGGACAAAAAAACCACCAAAACAAAACCGCACACCACCAGAGGGCTGCTGCCTGCAGGAAAATGAAACTGCTGCATTTTAACACTGCAGTAGAATTCCACCAGGTCCACAGAGGCATAAATAAAAGTGACCAAGTTATAAATCTTTTGTAACTAGAACACACAGCATCATACATAGTTTTACTCAGTGACATTTTGTTTGAGAGATCAGGGACAAATGCCCCTAAGGAAAGCAGCAACAAAAGTCAGCATAGCCACATATTGTCAAAATGGGAATACCAAAGCAATTTTTCCATTTTATTAGCTAGATGAACAATTTTACTTTTAAATGCAGCCACAGAAATTTCAGCATTAATGTATCAATGTTTCCATAATCAAAAGGAAAATCTATGGAAGACAAATACAGCATAAACAGATATCATCACCTGACCAGACCAGGCTGTATGGTCCAATCCATCCTGAGGAGGTTAAAAAAAAAAAAAAGAAAAGAGAAAAGTAAAGAAAAAAAATCACAAGACTTAAATAGTAGGGTTATCCCAAACCTTTTCATGATGCTTTTTATTTCTGAAAAAGTTATGTTAGCTGGCTAACCCTGTCAGTCCCAAAAAGGAAGCCAAGAATTATCTTAGTTTTACAGCAGGCATCATAAAAAAAATATATGTAATTTTTTACCAGTCAAAGGCTCCACCCCAAGTCAGTGACTGAGCCTGTTAAGGCCAGTGAAGACTACATAGTTATTGTTTCTGAATAATCTGCCTTACAACTGCACAATGACACAAACAGATCCTGTATTGTACACATCTCTGCTACTCTTGAAGCCAAGAAATGTCCCAGCTAGGACCCTGTAGCATTTTAGAGTCCTCAAGAGTACAAATAGCGACCCACCCCTTGAGAAGTTCAGTACCTTTAATCCAAGACTTGAAAATACAGAATAATCTTGCATAAGAGAATTAGAACTCTACAGGATCAAGCAGAAAGTTGGTATTTTGTGTACACACACACAAAAATTCCAAAGAAACCCTGAAATGAAGTCTCCCCTACACAAAGTATACGATGCATTATGTATAAAAATGCTCAGCTTATCCACATCTGACACACCATATTGATCTGTAGCTGTTGCAGAGTTTATCAAGAGACCAAAACAAAGGCACAACTGCTGCAAGTAAATAATAAGGTAAATGGGGAAGACAGGACTTCTACACAGGGCAGTGTTCTTAGGAGCTCTGGTACGCTTCTCCAACCTTCACTGCCCTCTGTTCATCACTTTTGTGCCAGAAGAGAACAGCACTAGCCACCAGGGCTAGAATTCCACCTGTGACTGCAAGTTACACATACCCTTTAATCCAGATCCTCAGCCTAGCCATGTGTTCAATCCCCACTTCAATGAGAAGAAAAAAGACCTAGAGCACACGAGTTTCTCCCATCTGATGAACTCTTCAGAATTTTGCAGTAGACACTTGAACAGTAAATATGATGTTAATTTTGCTATTTTAATCAAGATTGCTCTGAATTCTTGTGAAGCAGTCCTCAGCCCACCTGGCTCCACAGAGCCACAGGCACCAAAGCACTGAGGATAAATAAGAATTGGTGGAGATAGAGAGGCTTCACAGCCATAACTCATCTAATTCAGTGATAAGAGAAATGGTGGTAACAGCATTAAGGACACAGATCCAGAAACCCTGCCTAATTTTGCAGAATTTTGTCTGAGCAGGACAAGACCCCTGATAATAAAGATGGCAACTGTTCCAATCATGCTAGTAGTCTGGTTGTTCCTTTCCCTAGCAGAGATGCAGTAACGATAAATGTAAAGACATTTTCTCCATCCTGAAACTTAATGCTGGTTGGGTAATTTCAGTACAGGTATGTATGGAATACCAGAGAAGAATTACTACTAAAAGTATTAAAGCATTTGCTTGCCTTAATTTGTGTGCTAGCTAAGCAGACAGACTTCTGCTTTAAGGATGAAATATAGTAATTTGTAAAATGCTGGGCCTGTATTTTCAGTTTGAATTGAATTTGCTTACACTATCATTCCACTTAGTGCTCTAATTTGCTTGAATATTCACCGCAGAGATGTATTCCTAGGCTGCTCTTAAATAGAACACTGCCAGAGGTCTGCCTCTGCTGCCATCAATGAGAGGCTTGCTCATGAGTCAAACTCCCCTCTCAGATAAACGTGAGGAAGGCCTTGAAGTCACTGAGACTGCACAGATGTAACTGAGTGGGGAATTTGCCTAAGTAATGCCTTCATCACAACCAGGAAACAACCAGAAGTAAAAGAGATGTAATTTCATAAATATGAGCAATGAAATAAACCACAGACCCAGAAGAAAAGCAGCATGGGACAAAACCCAGAAACTCTAGGACAGATCATTCTTTATTGTCGATGATTACTGATTTTAATCAAGCATTACTGATTTACAGGAGTGGGAATTTTGAGGGAAAAAGGGTAGATTTAATTAGCTTCGAAGACTAATGACAAACTTGAAGGCTAGTGCTCACAAAGTGTAAGGAATCTTAAAAGCTGTGCCACTCATAGTCGTGTCTTTACAAAAAAAAAACAAATGCTTGCGTTTAATAGGGCGATAGTGCCTGCACCATTGCCAAGTTCTAATATAATACTTGGCTTTGTCTCTGGTGACGATTTTGTACAGACAGGCATTGCAAACACACAAACAGCTCTCAGTCTTCCTCTCAGCTTTCTGCAGGAAAGGACTACTTCAAATACTGCCACTGTACCAAAATGGATACATGGAGGAAATACAGAGAGGGCTCCCTTCTTCCCACACTCCCTGAGCACTGAGCTCAGCTTGCAAACAGAAATGACCAAGTTCAAGTCTCCATCGCCCTTGCAAGGCTCCAGCAGCAGCAAGCAGGCAGGAATCCAGCCTGCCAAGCTGTATGGGGATATCCCCAGCTTTAGGGAATCATAATGTGCTTTTAACACCACCTTTTCCTTCTAACTTTGGTATAAGAATCTTGGCCAAGATGAGGGCAATACCTGAAGAGCAGCTGTATTGCAGCAACCTCGATCTGCCGTAGCAGCATCTCATGGCCTCAAAACCAAGTGAAGATCAGAGAAGCTGTGCTGTTTAGGGCAGCTTTCTGTTAGTTAACCTGATTTTTTAAAGGAAATAAAATTTAGATGTTCAAGCTGTCTGCCTGCAATTCCCCATAACATCAGAACCCGTTGTCAAGTTCCAGCCAAGTTTGAAAGAGCAAGGGAAGTCTCTAAGATTCTACACATTTAATGGAAGGTGCTGAAAGTCTGTGGAAAAAAACCTAAGAGATTCAAACTATCACTCCCACCACAGAAAGCTCACTTGTGATTTAATCCTTAATGTATTTCAAGAGAAAGAAAAAAGACAGACAAGCAGCAGAGACAGCTCAAATTGAGAAACAAACATTGTCCCTCACCTAGTCCAAGAGACAAGGGACAGAGAAAGAGCAGGGACAGCAGGGAAATACAGGGTACAAAACTGGAGAATACAGAGTTCCTTAGTTTTATAGTTCACTGAGCAAGTTACAGTTGAGCTGCACAGGATAACACAGAATAGCAGAAGAGTTGAGGCTGGAAGTGCTCTCTGGAGATCATCTAGATCAACACCCTTGGTCAAAGCACAGTCAACCAGAGTGGCTGCTCAAGGCTTTGTCTAGTCTGGATTTGAATGAATGCAAGGGAGGAGAACATCTCCACACAACCAGTGCCAGGTGCAACCCACTCTCACAGCAGAGGAGCTTCTTCCTATATTTAAATGGAACTTCCTATTCACACACAAAGGCCTGACTAGGATTAGTGCCTTAGCATGAAAGGGATTACATGCAGATAATGTAACACAAATGATCCTTCCCCTCAGTTCACGAGCTAGGCTAGACACATGAAATATGGAAGGAAAAAAAATACACCTAAGAGAAAACAATTCTCCAAGGACATATAGTGAATTAATTTCTCAAAGACAAAAGCATCTTGTGTAAGTATGAGACAACCATAAAAGTACCTTGTTTTTCAGTCTACCATGACCATACAGTTAAGAAAAAAATTCTTATGATAATAGATGCTTATTTAGACATGGGCTATGTCCTTGAGTATTTCTACCAGCTCTTCTAGCAGTAAACATGAACCTATTTAAACAGGGCCTAAAAAATGAAGGGTCTCAGCCATGGAACTATAACATCCCCAAAAATTTCCTGAAAACACCTTCCTAGCATCCTAATTAATTTTCTCTCAGAGATTGCACATGTAGAAAGAACCAAATATCTGTCTAGTAGCCTCTAAATTAGGATGATGATCCTTGGATCAGTTTCTATTTTGAAGAGGCAAGATAATGCCAAAGTTTAAAACAAAGATAAACAAACAAAACCCCAAAAGCAACCCAAAGAAAAGCCCACAAAAATTCAAACCAAAAAACAGATGATGAGGATTTCAAAAAGAAAACCATGGACCAAACCTGTACCTGCTGCCAGCAGGTTTTCTCAACATGACAGCCAAGCTACCCATCATTTAGAATCTGAAAATACAATGAGAGCTTTCTAATAGAATAGTGGGAGAGATTAAGAGATTACAGTATGGTAAAAATCTTAAATAGTCAAATCCATTCCTTAATCTTAGGGACAAGTCACACTTATTAAAAGGAATTCACACAATCACTGAATGAAACTCACCCAGGGCAAATGGCTGGCGTGATAAGTAACCCAATCCTCTGCTGGCAAACTGTCAGCAAAAGACATCAGAAAATTTTTAGCATCCCACATAGTACATTTAACTCCACAAAGATCTGGGATATGAAGTCTTATTTTCCCACTTAAACTTGTGCTTTAATGCCAATGCAACAAAACATTAGTCTTAGCAAAGGCTAACACTAGATGAGCCCAGACTTCAACAGAGCAGGATATCTATTTTTTTTAATAGAATTTTTAAAAAGGACATTTTAAAAAGGAAACATCTCCAGCTCATGTTTAGCTGCAAATATGTTCTTGAAGGTCCTTCTTTCTCATAAATTATATTCCTGTAAGGCAGATAAGCCAATACTATGTACCTGGGATTTGGTGTGCCTCATTCTGGACCAAAACAACAAAATCATCACTTTTCCAATAGGAGTATCTGTGTGGAAACCTAGTGTCTACACTGCTAGCCACACATAAAATAATTAAGAATGAAAGAAGATAAAGAGCCAAGCAATTTCATCATCATTCTCTGCTGGGTCAGTATGAAGACCTGGTGCATTCTCATTTGCAGCTGCTGCTCCACTTTGGCAGACTGACACTTAATAGTTCTATGAGCAGGCTTTAGACGAACAGTAAAAAATTAACATATTTTTAGTCCAGTCCAGTTTGCTTCTTCCAGAAATCAGCTCCTCCATTACTTCTGTAGCAGTCAATAGTGCTTTTAATAGGTAAAATACAAGGGGAGTCAGTTTATGGCATTTAAAGCTGAACACACTGAGGAATGACACTGCAAAAACAGAGTGTGTTAATACATCGGTAATGTAGATATTATTAAAAAATATATACATCACCACCCTGATTTGTTTTCTCCCACATTAAGCATATAGTGCAAAAGACAGCAAATCAAAAAATCAAAATTGCAAAAGCCTCAGAATATAAAGACAGCATGTTGTTTTGGAAGTTGAAGCAGAGAGCCACTTACTAAATGGATGCCTGAAAAGAGTTTTCCATTAAAATAAAGAAAAATTAAAGGTAAGTACTTCACTGAACATATGATCTTACCTATAATTCCCACATAGTGTTGCAACACTAAAATAAGAAAGAAAAATAGATAGTACTTGCACCCCACCCTAAGACACCTGACAATGATTTCTCTCCTCAATATCCCCCTGCACCTTGCATTAACCCATCTGCTGCCAGCCGATTCACAAATCTCACTGCCAAGTTTTCACCAGCAATAATCTCCTTTAGTCAGTAGCTGACAAGTTATCTACCTTCTTTCAAACTCCTTAATTATCAAATCACTCATTATCAATGGGTGGATTATTAGATAAAAAACTGAAAAGCAGACTTTATCGAGGAAGCCAAAGTAGGTACAACTAAAGCTAAAAGCCAGGAACTGCTTGGCACAAACATGGGGTGCAAAACAGTAAGCTTGGCCATTAGAACTCCATGAAAGAGTTATTTAGGGTAGCTTTAGGGCTACTTCATATCAGCTGGCCTGGTATTTCTCTGTGGCCTTCAGGAAGTAATAAAATAATTTCCTCAAAATGAAACCAAGAGTGCTAACAATTCAAGGAAAGTGTCCTACTCTACCAACTCCAGAACTGAGCATGCATCAGGCACCTGCACCAGCCTGAAGGTTACTCTGCCCTCAAGGAAGGCAAAAGTACCACTCGAAAGAGAATGGACCTGGATTTGCTTAAACACACACCCCATCGTTTTCCTTCTTTGTCCATATTGCTTTCTATCCTCAATCTCATGACACACTTGCATTTAATAGCCTTTAAAAAGTTTATCCCAAGGTCATTGCAAAAGAAACAGTGCATTCCTGTTTACACAGTCCACAGGACAACTACACCCTGATAGGCATCTCTGCCACAAATGACACATCCAAGAACAAAATGCTTGCAGCTACATCAATAGCCAGTAATGCATTTCTGTGAAAGGAATCAAAACAAATTCTGCCATTACACCTAACGTCCACTCAAACCAAACTTTTAAAAGCTATAAAGCAATGGAAAAAAAATCTTCTGGGTAATTTTTTAGTGTGGCTTTTAACATATTTTTATTAGTAATGTTTCTAGTCTGTAAGCACAATTAATTAATAAAAAAATTTATATTCTTATTCAAAATTAAATGTAGAATAAGTAAAATTAAACCAAGTGAGCAATATTAATATGCTCTAAAAGTAGGCATTTTAAATCAAGTTTAATTTGGTCATACTTGTGTAGCTTTTAAAAAGACTTTCTGGAAAACTTAGATCTACCAAGCATGGATGCTCATAGGAATCACGTCCCAGCTGTCCAGGAAAACTGAATTTTTGGTTTGAACTTGCAAACAACTGTATTGGAAGTGCTTGCACAATGATCCAAGCAGAATGCAATTCTCTTATGCAATATACCCAACAGACTACACTCAAGAGTACAATTCAAGTCTTTGAATACTGCATAAGTGCAACCAATCCACAAGTGAGGTAAAGACAGTTGGGGAAAGGAGATATAAATAGCTGTTTGCCAGAAAATCTGAAACAAATAAGGATTTAAAGGAAATCACTCTGCATTTACAGACACTGCAGATGAAGACGGTTCAAGTTCATTAAGAACACTATTTACAACAAATTATTCATGTTATTCTACAGATCATTATGGCTGTTTTGTAGAAAAACATAATGTTTATGCATGAACTGGAAATGGAACAATCTCCTCATATTCCGTAAGCAGGATGAACAGCATTATTGACTAGGATTGCTAAACATCTTGGTCTTGTTTAAAAAAAAACAAAACCAGAAAATTTATTTGGGATATTTCTTAATAGGACAATCCACAACAAACAAAAAAAAATTAAAAAATCCACCCTCATCTATTTATCCCAGACTTGATGAACCTTCTGCTGATATCAGCTCAAAATACGGACTGACTCCACAAGGGCAAATTACAATATTTCAGCATTTGAAGAGGACCACTACTGAGCATTCTTTTATGTCTCTGCCTTTACTGTACCTTCAAATCTACATCCAGGCTTCTACCTTGTCTTACTATGACTGCTCTTATGTGCACAGTACAGTCCTCATGCAATGTCTTTTACTTCAGAAGGTATTACCTAGAAACTTCTAATTTCCTTTCAATTTTTTTCCTAAATGCTAGAATTCTTCCACCACCTACATTTGTTCTATATTACCTACCTGCTAATTTTTAGGTGTGTATCACATTTATTATTGTCATTGCAATTATGGTTTAACTCTCAAAATCACACAACATTAAAGACTTCCCAAAATGTAATGTATGGAGTAAACTTATGACATACTGAAAAACATTGCAATGCTGGAGAATCCAAAACATAGACTGCCTGCTCCATCCAGTTTACAAAAGCAATTGTAAGAACCTACCTAAAACACTACACTTGGTCTTCTCATAGAATCACAGATTTTCTAGAGATCAAAAGAATTCCTCTCCAAAGATAAATTTTAACAAGAAGCTCTTTTCCTTTCTTCAACCTCTCTCCTTACCCTAAGGCAGTCCTTCTTGCTGTGGCAGAACAAAATGACATTAGAAAAGTGACAAAAAGTAAAAAAGTGCTTGCACAGTGCAAGAACCCTATTTGTGAAATCAGTGCTTACACAGTTCCTGCTGGCATCTGAAATGTAAGTATATAGTCATAGAGTCCTACTCATTTGACAGTATCTCAATTTTAACAACTCTTGGGTGAGAAAGCTTTCTGTGCTTTCCAAAGAAAAACAATAAATTCAGAGCCTGCTGCTGTTTCCACAAGTTCATAATAATTGTGCTACTGATAGTGAGGTAAAAGACTAATGGCATGCCCCTACTAAGTTTTCAGAAGGATGGAAGTTAAAAATAATTTTCACTGCATTTAGCAAACAGGAAGTTGCTAATTCAAACAATAAACTAAACAAAACAAAACAAATAAAAAGATTGAAAGTCATAAAAGGGATAGCTGAACTTTCCAGTTCAGACAAGTAGCAGGTAGTTTACTTCAGTCAGCAAAGCAGGCAAACAGTACTTTTGAAAAGTCAGAGGTATATAATGTTAAGAACGACCAAATCTCTCAAAACTCGTAACCATTACTTGATAACCCATTAAATGTGAGTCACTATGACATAACCTTTCTTGGGAAATTTTCATTCTTAAGACCTCTACTACCTACAGTATTGCTTGCTGTATTTATTTCTGTGATAACAAATTCAACACTTAAGTCTTCACAGACTATCATGAAGGAGACTATGGGTTCATATTGCTTCGAAAGAAACGTTTGTATGGAAAGCAAAGTGTATGTATGAAAATATTATTAGGATATATACTGCTTTGTTATTTACCTGTATGTTTAAAAAGGCCATGAGGAAAACTGCAATGATTTACAACTCTTATGATGATATATTCATCTAGACAGCTAAATGGAAGAAAGCTGTACTGCTTAGATTCTCTCTAGATCCAACACGCTGGCTTAGAAAAAAAATTACAGCAGTATGAATGAAGAGAATATACTTTGTTTAGCCTACTTACCTAAGGAAACCAGGCTTCTGAGACCACATTGACTACTCAACATTCCTTGAATAGAGCAGAAGTTGTCAACCAAATTTGACAGAGACAAATAAAAAAAATTAACAAATTTCAGTTTCTGCCAATGTCATGGAAACAGATGGTTAAAGGCTGTAAAGAAATGTTCTGTTTAAGCTCTCACTGAATAAAAGGCTTTTAAATTCACTAAGACCCACATTTAATGATTTCTGATCTTACATAACCCAATAGCACACTGCTGAACACCTTGCTCATGGCTCATATATAATTAACATGTTATACACCAAAATAGCTGTAAGTGATATGGGATGCAATGCAGAAAAGGGAACTCGTACACTTTCTGTGAAGGTCAAAGTGCCTTGAAAACCGTGAGTTTCAAGCATGACTTTTTGTACTGGGCTTAGAGTAAAAAGAACGGAACAAAATGGATAAGCAACATTCAACTTCCCATGAAGTTTATCTCAGTGTGAATAAAGTAACTCCCACTTAGAACCAATGCCTTATTGCTTGTAGACAAACCAGCATTTTAGAAATTCCAACTACGAACTGAATTGGTGCTAGAGCAAACAGTGATACCAAAGCCTGTACAGTGACTGCCAAACGAAAATACAAGAAAACCCTCCAAATGCTGAAGATTTTCACAAGAAATACTTCAGTTCCTCATCTTTGCACTCATTAATAAATATTCACTACAGTCAGTTTGAATTAGTGTTAAGAGTTTCAAGGGTGAAACAGAGGCTAATGAGGCCAAAAGAAACACAAGAACAGAGATAACTGTGGAATTCTAAAAAAAAAAAAAATAGAGCAAGGAATACACAAGAAGGTGGTTTAATGTAAAATTAGTGGCAAAAAAAGAAAATTACAGGTTTATACCTAAACCTGTAACACTGCTTCATGATCAGGTGTGACTGGGGCTTCTCAAGGCACACTGTTTCCATGTGTGTTACTGTAAAAGGACACACAACCTTTGCTCGCTACTGTTAATTACACTGAAAACCTCCTATAAGTAACTGTAAAAGAACGTACTGATGGCACTGAGATAAACCAAGCTTTCCCCACACACCCATAAATATATACACAGCAGTGATTTTTTTACATTTGTACTTCAGTAAAATAATTTTTTGAGTACAACAATCAAGATTCTGATGCCTCTTGTATTCATGCAAGATCATTTACATAGAGATTCCATAAGCTGTTTGGCCAGATGACGTCAAGAAGAGGTGCTCTAAATTCAACCTATTACAAAAGCAAACCATCTTGCTACGGTACTCAAATGACATGTTAAATTCATATGTTGCATTCTTAGAAACAATATTTGTCCCTCTCTCATTCCCACTAGCAGCGAAGACCTAAGCCAAACCATTTTTCAGCACTGCCCCATGTAGCCCCCTTCCAACTTCTCTGCTTGAGAAGCACTAATCCTCTCTTTGTGGCAGCGGTCACCCTCGGCAAGCGTGACGCACCAGCCCAGAAGGCTGCTCAGGACAAATCCTGCATATCTGATCAATCAACACTTTCAGTTGTTACCCACCAATTACAACAGGGGGTTTTTTTCCCTGTCAGTTTTGCCCACCCATGGCCAGATGTCACCAGGTCCCACTAACATCCCAGGTACCACAGCCAGACCTCTCTGCAGGGACCAGTAGGTTGCTGCTGCTAAACACTTTTTTCCTGCTTCTAAGGGGACAATCAGCATGAACTTCACAGACAGAAAGCCAAAGAGAGCTCTACCTACCATTAAGTCATCCCTCCCTGGCACCCTCTCTAAGTCTGTTCTGAACTATGAATAAGCCCTCACTCCTCCCCAAAACCCCTTCTTCTGATGTCAATAAAAGCAGGTAAGAGTGATTAACATATCTGTATAACATCGATGTATCTGGGAGCAAAGCTTGACCTGCCTTTCTGAAATAACTTTATAGAGTCAATAATTCTTTATTCCAGAAAAAAGTGCTGGATATGAGGATCACTGCAAAACGAAAAGGACTTTGCAACACAACTTACACTTTCTATTCATCATTTCATTTTTCCAGATTTTTTTTCTCACTCTTCCTCACCCGCTTGGAAAAAAAAAATTGCAAGACATTATCTCCTAATCTTCCAAGCTTCAAAGTCAAGCTCTAAACTAGTCACAATCACAACTTCCTTCATCTGCAAGCCACTGCAACCCAAATGCCTAGATAAACAATATACTATAGTCTATCAGACCCTCTTACTGCACTGCTTGTCCTCTCCCTAAAATGCTGCAGGTTGCCTGCTTACCCTCCAAAACAAGCAGGATGAGGATGAGCTACATGCCACACACTGGTTATGCCATTCTGCATGCTCCCAAATGTGATTAGCACAGAAAATGCGAGAAGACCAAGAGGCATCTTTCCATATTTAGCCATGTATGTTTAATATTGAGTTAGATTTCACCTCAGTGCATCACTCCATTAATCAAGGGTGGGTATAACAACAGAGACACAGACTGACATCAGCTACTTTCAAGATCTCTCTTCCTCCTTCCCCCACCTCCAGCTTCTATGACACCATGTATTGTGCATTTCATGTGCATCCATGTGTGCAAACAGCAGAGACTTATCTATAAAGATCAGTTATACGGTAAAACTGCAAAAGGAAACTTTCACCCTTGTCCAGCTGGTTGAATAACTGCAGAGGCCAACAGCACCAAGCCTCTAAATACATCCTGTTCTTCTCTCTCCACCCCCACATCTCTAATCACTTAGGAGGAAGATAGGAAGATTAGCAGAGAGGAAAAAAAACATAACCAAAGCTGCAGATAACCCTTTAGGACCACAACGTCAGGCTATAAGAACATGGAGCAAAAGGTTAATGCAGCTGTATTTTCAGGAATCTCAGGCACAATTGCATTTAAAGGGGAGGGAGGGGTACTGAGAAGGTGAGAGAGAGAGAAAAAAGGAAATGGTGATGAAGACAAAAATGAATTTGTCATCTACAGCCGGCTCTTTGATCACCTGGAGTTTTCAGGAAGGGATTAGCAGCAGAAATAGGGCAGTTTTATTAACAATACATTGCAATTTTTCTTGTAGGATATTTTCATTACCATCATCAGAACAGATTTTAGTAAGAACGCAGCTGCAGAAGAGTCACTGAGCTATGCAAAGGATAAAGGTGGTAACCAAAACAGTGACAGAGAACTACCTTTAATGAAGAGATTTGAAACAAAAAAAAAAAAAAAAAGAAGAAATAGAAATAAAAGTCACTTCCACTAGAAGACAATGTCATCTTCATCCATGTCTCTGAACGGTTGCTATGGGGTTGTGAAGAGGAGGGGAAGGATTGGGGGGAGGTTATAATCAATCATCTCAGAAGAGCATTGCTTCTTACAGAGAAAGATCTGGATTTTGACTGTGTCCCTAAGAAAATTGCAGACTGCAGAGCTGCTGCCACGCAGGGCAGTGAGGAAGCAGGCAGAGCAGAGGCAGCAGCTGGGGATGGAAACGCCTATTAAATCCTTTAGACAACAGATGGGCAAAGCTCGGCTGGGTTATAAAAAAAAAAATACACCACAATGCATCATGTTTTATTGTCCCACCATAATGAACAACACTTAACACCCACATGCCCAAAGAAGCCCCCTCTATGTCTGATCTTGCCCCTTCCCTAAATTATAATCTCAAGTCTCAATCCACTTTTGGGGGGGATCCCAACCCAATGAATTTGCCAGATGCCATTGCTTACTGCACCTGTTACTAAAAATAATAAAAAAAAAAATGTAAGAAGGAAGGCGTTTGGGCTTCTTTTTAAGGGTTTTTCCTCCAATTAATAGTCCCCTGCCCTTGAAGTGAATATGCTACCCAAGCAAGCAACAGTAAGTCCAGATCTTGAACGCATTTAGGGGATCTAATTATGTCATGTAGGGCAGAAGCACCTGCTCTCCGCTAATTCCCTACACTCGCTTTCCTCTTTTTAATATTTCTTACCATTGTTCCATTCAGGAAAATCTGCTGGGGGCGAGTTTCATAAACAAGCTTTAAGAAAAATAATTAAATAACCTCCCTTCCCCCCCTCCCTACCCCTCCTACAAAAACACAGCATAACCAGAATGAATTCTGCTACCGATCCTGTATTTTTCTTGTATTTCAGACCCTACCCACAAAAACCACCAGCCCATCCATCCATATTTGCTAAATACCCACAGCAGTCAGTGCCAGAGACATACTGTACATATTTCCACCACCCCCCCCCCCCCGCAACTGCACCTTAAGGACTACACCCTTTTCAATCATGATGTCATGAAATACTGCTGGTGACTCCCCCACTACCACCACCACCACCTCCTCGGTACTACAGCCTGTGAACCTTTAATTTCAATATAATTTGATTAAAAAGAAAAATGCTTCTAAGTAGGGCAGTGAAGGAACGGATGTGAAAATTCACCACCAGCAGATCATCTATTTTTTTTCCTCTGCATGCACTCTGGCTGTCATCAGAACAACACCCATTAGCAGGAGTAATGAACATAAAGCATCCTGGGCTTTTTTTTTTTTTTTTCTTTTCTTTTTTTTAAAAAAAAGGAGGAAAGAAAAAAAAATAAAAAAGGAAGAAATGAAGGAATTAAAATGGAAACTAAAAATAAATAAAGGCCAAAATCTCCTGTGACTATTATCTTCACTGAAACAGCAAATGGGAAAACCTGAACCCTCAAACACCCCATCCCCAACACCTCACTGGATGCTACAGCACCTTCCCTCTAGCACCGGTGCTGCTGCAAAAGAACCAACCTGTCTGTCCTTTTCCTAGGGTTTTCTCCAAACGATAGGGTCCAACATATTGTGCATGTTGAGCTCCGCTGCCTTCTTTCCCTGTTGATGTCATTTCTACCTGGATCTGTAATTCTGCAATGTGTATGTGCTGATGAGCTGGAATTTCTCTCTCTGCAGCTCTTGAAATTCCCACTTTGCAGCTGTGCAAGCAAAGCACTCTTTTTCTTTGCTTTAGTCCCCTTGGTTGCAGATTTTCGTCTTCCTCCTCTTTCTTTCCTCTCTCTCTCTCTCACGTGCTTGTTTTCTCGCTGGGTCTGCTTGGGACGCTGAAAGACGAAGGAGTTATTTTAGTGTTCAAAGAGGGGGATCTACGATCCAAGCCCAAGGAGCATGATGCTGGTGATCCGAGCTCCGCACGCCTTGTTCTCTCTAGGAGCTGTTCAAGGGAGAGCCAGAGCTGGAGCAGCGGAAGAGCCGGGGCTCGCAGCTGTGAATGACATTAAAAGCAGCCAATCCCTTGTCTCCCACCTTCCTCTCCCCTCCTCCTTCCACTACCTTTTCTTTTCCATCAGCAGCAGTTGCTGCCTCTGCCTGCTACGGAGCATCATGACCAATGGCAGCAGCAAGCACCTAAGTTCATCAGCCTATTGATAAGGCCCAATTAAATATAATACAATGTGTGTATTAATTTAAGATCCAAACATACACTTCTTTTTTTTTTTTCTTTTTCTTTTCCTTTTTTTTTTTTTTTTTTAACCTCTGAATTCTACTCCACTATGCAGCTGCAGCTCCAGATTATTAAAGAAAAAGCAAGATTGTGGTAGGAAATAAGAAAGTGGGGGGGAAGCTATTTCTAAAAATGAGCTGGGGAAATAATTTGATTCTGGTGGACCTGTCTGTCCTGCGGGTTTTACCCTTTAAAGAAAAACTGGGGGAAAGGGGGGGTTGTGGGGGAAGAGAGAAAAATAACAGGGACAGTCCTGTAACCACTGAACTCAGTGACAGATCTGCTTTTGAATTTGATGGGAACAAAAAAACTTCGGGTCCTTAGATGAACAGATCAAAAACCAAATGGCCACTCTCCTAATTAAAATTGCAACTGAAAATGCAGGGATTAGATGGTAATAGGAACAGATTGCTTGATCCACAGGCACCGCACTAGCAGTGTAAGAAAACTTTCACTGTTTTTGTCCCAGTGTGGCTGTGTTTAACCTTCAGAGACTGGGGAGCTGCACAAAATGAGGGATTCTGCTGAGATACTTTAAGTTCAGCAGAAGACTAAGTACTTTCTGAATTCAGGACCATACAACATTGTCAGCCAGTCTCCAGGGATATCAAGCTGAAGCTGTTCCCACACACAGGTTCCATTTTTGCCTTCTCTTCCCTACTTCAGACAGAAAAATGGTCAACATATTGCTATTCAAATTCCAACTGAGACACAGACAGAGCAAGAATTCTCAAATCAGGGAAAGTAGCCTTGACAAGCCTGTAAAAAGAGAGTAAAGAGAGGGCAATACTTTTATAAGTCTTATTATTATCTATTGCTTATTGAGAGAAGACTATTTCAGGTTTCTTTATTTGGGCTTTTTTGAAGAGGGAAATTTACCTTTTTTTAATATCTATATCCAGAAACAACAGATGCTCTTGTAAATAGGAATAAAACTAGAAATTGCCTGTCTGCCTGTACCACAGACAACATGACTATCCAACAGGTTGCAGAGGAGTTAGTAGGATGAGAAGATGGGAGGAAATCAGGAATTCAGTAGACTGAAACTTCAAATAATTCCAAGATTTCTTCAAGAAACAAAACCCTAACACTTGCTTCGGAAAAAAACAACAATCCTGCTTTGCCCTTTAGGGTTCCCCTTTACTCACTTCCAGACTGTGTCAGTGCAGCAGCCTGTAGCCAAAACCCCATCCCCACCCCTCAGCTTCCCCCTCCTCACTGCACGCTGTGTGATCACCCACCAAGACTCCCTCCCAGCCAAGCGCTGCTTCTGCGTCTTTCCAATGGCAACCTCTGCCCCCTCCAACCCTACAGGTTTTGGTTTTTGTTTTTTTCCCCTTACTACTCAGCTCAACTCAACTCCAAATTGCCATTTCTCCAAGCTCCCCAGACCTTTCCTTGCTCATTGTTCTCCCACCACACCTCTGCTCCCCTTTTGTCCTCGCCTCCTCACGCCTTCTCCCCTCAGAGCGCCTGTGCATCACCTCACACACCTGAGCCCACGGCCTCTCACCAGGGAGGGAAGAAAGCTGGGGAAAACACCACCAACACCCAGGGTGGCACGTCCCCATGCTGTGTCCATTCCCCTGTGCCCTGGCAGAGCCAAGGGAGCAGAGAGGAGGCACTGCTGGCAGCCACAGCAGCATGGTGGCTTTTCCCACCCCAAGCCGTGAGTGAGGAGTCAGGGCTGGAGGGCAGGGACAGGTGTGGAGCATCCCTGTGGAGAGGAGCAGGGTAAATGGGCTATGTGCAAATGGGATGCCAACAGGCCTTGGAGACCTGTCCCACGGCCGAGGGGTGAGGCACCACCTGCCCTTGGTACTAAGCAAACCTGCCCCAGGTGTGGCTCAGGCTCTGCACCACTGACAGACATGAGGGCTCAAACACGCAGCCATGAGGCCCAGAGGCCTTGGGATGGATCCAGCAGGGCAGTCTGGTCCATCTTGCAATATAGTTGAAAATACATCTTTGAAACTTGAGGCACACACCTCATCCCTCAGAAAATCTCCTTTCCCTATGGCTTATGAGCCATGATGGGACCGTTCCAGGTAAGGCACCATGGTGGGAGAAGCACTCTCCCTGATGGGCTCTTGGCTACAGAAATCAAATGTTGGAGGCAATGGAAATGTGTCGTGATTTCTGGCATTTCACTCCTTTCTAAATGTCTGCCCCCCAACACTGTCAAAAAGTCCCCACAGACAGTAAGTGACAATGCTGAGTTATAGCAATGTAGCAATATATATATTATATATATTATATTATATATATAATATAGCAATATAATGTATATATAAAATGTATATATATAATGTAGCAATATATATATTATATATATTACATATATTATATATATTATATATATATATATATATATAATATAGCAATATAGCTTTCAGAAAAAGGAAAATATTGTTTATTTGTATAAATCAGAAAAGTTTCCACACCATATTAATAATGCAAGGGGTGAATATCAGCATAGATCAAAATCTTTTTTAATTCCAAGATTTGTATTTTAAAAGGTATTTAATACAAGATGATGATGTCTGTAGGTAGATGAATCATATGTGGCTCATGTTATTAATAGAAAGATAAGAAATCAGACAATATTGTCCATCCAAGTCCAAACTTGTGTATTTCACATTTGTTTCTGTTGGGCGTTGAGGAAAGTGGGTTAAGAGATATGGATGTTACAAATACTCACCTTCTGCCACAAGATATGTGTCAGTGTCATGGCTGGAACAAGATCAGAAACTTAGTGAAATTCATATGATCCTGACTGGAACATAAAACAACACAAACACACACATACATGCACAACCCCCCCAAATCCGCCCCCCCCCCCATCCCCTTCCCTCCCTCCTTCCAAAAAAATCCCCTTCCACATCTTTTTGGTCTTGTTTAGTTGTGTTATTTTGATTCCATTGGAATATCCTTCTGTATAGTCCATTGCAACAATTTCAACCTTTTGTCCTGAACTCTTTTTGGAAAAATGCTTGGACATTTCTTGATTACTGAATAATCAAATGTTTTGGTGGTTGGTTTTTTGGGGACATTTTTTTGGGGGAGGGGGTGGGGGAGGTTGTGTTGTGTTTTGTGGGTTTTTTGTTTGTTTGGTGGGGTTTTTTTTGTTTATTTTTGGGTTTTTATTTATTTGTTCATATGGAGCCAAATCTCATTTATCTGTACCCCTTTGATCTGAAACTCAGTCCTTTGAATCTAGGTTATGTCCCCCTGGTGTGAATTACTTATACAATAACTCCCTCAATTATTTGAAGCCCTGTTTATCCAAATGTTTTGATGTTCCAAAAGTATTTTGAATAAACAGGACTCTGCTGTCATTTGGTATATCAGATATCTTTGGGGATGCATATGGGATGATTTCCCCTGACCTTATTCTGTATAATCTTGTGTTCAAATGAACAAATGGTCTAAACTTAAATGTATAGTTGGCATATTGGCATAGTCTTTGGTTCTTGTACTCTTTTCTCCATTATTTTTCTTTTGTTATTCTCATTTAAGGACTAAATTTCTCTCAGGAAGGACTCAACACTGATCCCAGCAAAAATACTGCTTGAGTATAGAGTGAACAAAAAAGAAATTATTTAGAATTTTATTAAGTTTTATCGAAGTTCTGAAAAAATGCAGAGCAAAAGATTTTTTATTTTTTTTTTAATTTTTTTCCCCATTCCCATTGACACCAGCTTGTATCTAATGAAAGTTTTCATGATCATTTGTTTCCTTAGATGCTTAGATGCCTTTTCTCTTATTCCCATGAAAATCTTAAGGGTCAAGATGGATCATGAGATGATGAAAAAAACTACAGGAAAAAAACAAGTCTGTAAGGATTTTTTGTTTTAATGTTTTTCACTTGTTGGGTCGAATATATTTGTGAAGCTAGTACTGAAAAAAAAAAAAAAAGAAGTGTAAGGCTTCCAGGAAAAGTCAGCAATAAAGTTGTGTAATTAGCATGGAATACTAAATCAATAGGCTTCTTGTGGTAAGAAGAATTCAGATCAGCCAGGACTTTGTCTCCAATTAGAATAACCTAGTAGCTAATGGCTGTGATAAGAACATACTTAAGTTAAAGAGGACAAAAATATTCAGCTTTTGCAATGTCAGGATCCATTATCATGTCCTGAATTGTGTGTTCCATCCACATAAGTATGGACACATGATACCCCTTTGATAAGTGGTGTAGGAATTTAGATATTTTGAGAATTAATCTCATTGTATAGACATTTCATAAGAAACAGACCCAGGTGTTTGAGGGACATTTAGTCATCAATATTGTTGACAAATTGATAATACTTTCATTAAGGATAATTATATCAATCTTCAACAACTCCAAACAGATGTTAATAGTCTAAAACTTAATTTTTTTCCCCTTTGCATTAGGTATTACTGTCTTTGTAAGAAGCCAAGAAAGACACCAAGAAAAGAAAGGATTGGATTTCAGTAAGTGGGTGGTGTTTTGAATTCTTAGAACACATTCAGAGTTCAGACACTTTCCTTATTGTAGTAGGTGTTGAGGAACTTAATTAGTTAACATCAGTTGCTGGAAGGCAGTGCTTCCACACAGACTCCCATTGTGGCAGGTCCTAAAAACTGGTCTATATTGCTCAGCAAAGCTATACCATGACAGTAGTTAAGCAGACTCTTTGGAGATTTTGCTGTTGTTGTCATTATTACTATTGTTAATAATAATTTCGCTATTATTATTAGGATTCTTGGAATTCTACACATTCTATTACATAATTTTAAACAACCCCCACCCCCCCCCAAAAAAAAATAACTGTTAGCTTATTATCTACATATCATCTTTGATTCAAGCTGAATTAAGGTAAAGTCTTGTAAAATGTTTAATAACAAAATAGATAACTGCTTTTACAGTATCATTTCCTCTGGACCATGGAATCTCTTTATTCCTTTGGAAATATTACCGTCATTTTCTCAAGCCTGCTGCTTTCATTACCTGTGCCTCACAGAATTTTTAAACTATTAAGAAACAAAAAGCTATTTCCAGCTTAAAATAGCAATGTGAAAGCCTCTGTACGAAGCTGTTGGTTGTTTTTTTTTCCATACACTGAGCTTTGTATTCCTAATA
The DNA here is from genome assembly GCF_001522545.3 of Parus major. Lineage (NCBI taxonomy): Eukaryota > Metazoa > Chordata > Aves > Passeriformes > Paridae > Parus > Parus major. Next base: position 16,075,510 of record NC_031774.1, read on the forward strand.
ATACGAATATGCAGGCACATTCACTTAGTTCACTAAGTGGAGCTGTGACTGGGTCTTGACAGAAATCAAACTCAAAAGCAACCAGACACTTTAGCATGAGGATGGGTCTGTGGTAACTGACCTGTCTTTGGGGTACAAAAGACCAAAAGAATTTCTGTTTCAGTTGTCAAATCAAGTCTCCACCTACCCTAATTCTGTATTTCCAGTGGTGCCTGTAAGTACAAACTTAAGGAAGAATAAGTCCAAGGCAAGTGTATGTGATTCTTGCCTGCAGTACTCTCTCAGGATCCAATTGTTTTCAGCTCAGGGACTTTCTGAGCCAGATGTTGTTTCTGTGTGTGCTGTGCTCTCCTCAACAGATTTTTTTTTCCCCCATGAGCTTGTTTTTGTCTTCCTTTAAAAACTTGACACCATGACAGATGGCCAGATATCTCTTCAGATTATGTGCATGCTTCTCGGAAGACAGTGAATCCTTGAGACAAGTAACATCCATTGATCAATCCTCAAGAACCCCAAAAAGGAAAGAGAGAAAATTATGTGTGAGGCACCATTCTTGAAATCCTGCAGCTGTATGGAGGAAATTCCAGCTGCAAGGTGACTGTTCAGGAAGCCTAGAAACAATAGAGCTGAGAGTTCAGAGCAGTTGGTGTTTGAGATGTAGAAAATAGGTATGTGAATACAGAAACACAATTTCTGACTGCATTTTTTCTGGTTTTAGAACAATTCCACCCATTCAGTTTTTGCAACAAAATGTGTGTGCACCCTGATCAGTGACTGACGATGATGTTTATGATGATATCACATAAAAGTGACATATAGTCACAGTACATACATATGGAAGTGACAGTAAGGTACACATTAGCAGCTATCATGAATGTTTTATGGGCACTTTAACAATATGCACCGAAGTTGTATGATGTCAAATACACTGAATAAAGCAAATTCTCTAGATTTTACCAGTGGTGATTTGGTGAAACGTTCAGTCAACATCCTAAAACATTCCTGCATTTCTCTGCTGTGATTTCAAGTAGGCTAAAAAGTATTGATCAGGATGAACAAGGAAAAATATTAATTGTCTAGACCACAGAGTCAGTCTGCCCAGTAGCTGGCACCTGGGTCCCAAACCTCTCCATTGCTGGCACTTGCTCACAGAAGCCAGTGAGTCCAACAGCCCCCACCCCACTGCCTCCCCTGTGCTGTTGTTGGTAGAGATTTGGGGGCAATCTGACAGCTGGGGCTGGCCTTTAGAGACCCCCTCACTCCACTTGCTCCCAGATCACTTCTCTACTCACCATCTGGTTTGGCTTGATCTGTCCTAGGGATCACACCCACTCACACACCCACACTTGATCAGTCACTGCACCACAGACACACAGGCCCTCCAACCTGTGGTCTGGCTCCAGCTGCTGGTTTCACACCCCCATACACATGTGTGTACAGACACCCCTCACACAGCAAAGAATTAGGAAATACTGTAATAAGAACACAGGTCAGACTGCACTGATCAGGCACAGAGCATAACCAGACAGGTATTATGACTAGCCAAGGGTGGTAACTCACTTTATTATTTGCTTACCCCTCTATTCTCTCACTCCTGTCCCTCCCCAAGTCATCTAACCTACCCCCTTTCCCCACATTTGGCCCCACCTGTAAACATCCCATAATCAGTCCTGTGCAATCTGGAACTGCTTTTCCCTTACATCCCATAACATGTCCCACTCCCCAGCAGTGATCCCCTAAGTCCAAAAGCTGACTGGAGGTGTTTGACTTGTATTCCCTGCCAGCCCTTGTGGCTGTGCTCATCCAGATGTGCTGATGGCCTGGGAATAGGCCAGGGTCTTACTCAGGCACCTCACTCCTCTTATTGTCTCTCTGATCTCCTTTGTGGGATTTTGTCACATGATATTTTATATGTTATGCTGCTGGATAACTTGTCTCCTAACTACATGAGGCACTTGGTTTTTTGGTTGCAATAGCCTGCCATTCCTTCTGCAGGGAGAATCATAGCTATGACCGTCAGACAGGAATGGTCATCTGGAGTTTTGCTGTGTCCCTCGGAAGATAAGGCATACCTATCATCTGTCACATAGTGGGAAATAACAAAGTTCACAGATTTGTAGTGATTTAACCCCCACTGGGACTTTAAGAAGAGGACATCCAGCCCTAAGTTCTCACAAAATGCTGGAAGGAGAAATTACAGACAGGCCAGCGATTACAGCAATGGCAAAACCCTTGCTCCATAAAAATTCACTCTCCCAGCTTATTTGGTAAAAGATGAGCAAAGAGATTGATGAGGTGAAAAAGCAGGACTTTGTTCTTTGCATTCACATCAGTCTCACAGAAAACAAAAGGCATTACTTGAAAACAATCAAAAAGAGTGCCAAGATAAGCAGGAGGCAAATAGAACAAAGGAGCCAAGAACCTGAGGCCACTATGCACCAGTGAACAGAACTGAACTATTCATCAAATTGCTGCATATAACAGTGGCAAGTGCAAAAGATAAGTTTTTAAGGAAGATAGATCACATGAGGTTGTTGCTAACTTAGGACAGGAGTTGGAATGAAGGCTGCAAGGAAAGTGTAGGTTAGCAACAGCCAACATTCCTGACAGCAGAATCAAGGATAAAGCACTAGGAAGTGTTTTATCTGATGACAGAAAGTGAAGAACTGAAGAACAATTTAAGGGGTCAAAGGATATTGTTCATCAAAAGAAAAGGAGCTACAGGATTTTTTCTCTGCCAGTTGCACAGGCAGTTCTGAGGATTTGCATGCCAAACTGCTGAAAATGGTTGCTTATACTGGGAAAAATACTGATTTTATATCACAAAGGAAAACCAATATAAGTTCCCTTAAAATGTTATACAGTTGTTTGTTAATTCAACAAACAAACAAATACATTAACAAAAAACCCCAACAAAAGTAGCAAAGGCCATACACTGAAATAGTTAACACCTCCCTCATTTTCCTCAGAGCCTTTCATAAGGGGCCAAACACATTCAGAGTGGAAGCACTGGGTACTGTATGCAACAGTTATTAGATATTATTAAAATGTAACTAAATATTAGAACAATATGTAGACAATTGAGCTGTGCTAATGCTGCTAAGATAAAAGTGCAATTCCTATTCATCAAAAACTGAATAAAACCGCTCCAAAGTCCATGAGGTACTTAACAAGGCAGTCCAGAATACTAGAGGCTGCAGCACTTTCCCTGCCTCCCCAGGGAGCAAAGAATTGTAGGAGCGTATTTCAGACTCTCTGAAACCTGTATTTTATAACTCTTCTTTTTAAAGGAAAAGTAAAGGATATTCTGAAGTTTCCATAGAACCATTCAAGCACCAGAAGGTCACAGTTCCTAACTCCATAGGTGATTCAGCTTTTCAGAGAAAGTGCCTGTCTGTTGGGAAAGCCTCTAGCAAAATAAAACAATATGCAGATGAAAGTTGTAAGGATGACCGAAAGGTGAGCAGCAAAGTGCTTTTTAAATCCCCTCCTGCTGGCAATGGAAAAATCTGAATCAAACTCTAGCATTGTAATGATGATATGATTCAGTTGGAACAGGGAGAAAGTGTTACAAACTGGTTGAATAAACAAACTTTGGAAAATGGGGCGCTGCTGTTTGGGTTTTGCTTTTGATTTACTGCATGAGTGGGGGAAATCTCTCTGACCAAGAGCTGCCGAAGCAGCTGGTGAGTTTATGTGTCACAGATATTTGCCACTTCATTGGCAGATGCCCAGTTACAATAAAGGGCAGATTCTCACCCTCCTAAACATAGGTCCTATTAAGATTAGCTACAAGCAGGAAGCTCAAAATTGAGGTGTCTAAGATCTCATTATTGCCCTGACCTTCCTTTTCTTTGTTTCAGTCCTCTTCAGAAAATATTTCCACCTTATCTGCTCTTTATGATACACTTTGTGATCTTTGAGAAGGATTATTGAAATGTCTAAGGTTCTTGAAAAGTTGTATCAGAAATATATTCTTTGCACATTAGTGCTTTTCCCACCTGTCCAGAAATGAGTAAAAAAATACTCCAACAATAGGACTGAAGGACTGTCATTTTTTTGGATGTGTGAATGAATGTTTGCAGTGACCTTTTCACCAGTTATGCTGAAAAGCTACGACACAACTGCTCTGAGGAATGGTTTGTGAACCCTGTGGGAGTAGCAGACATTAGCATGAGTAAGTTCTTCAATTTTTCCCTACCAAGGCAAAAGTTATTCCCTGTAAAGTAAATCAGATCACCTGCTCTTTTTTTTTTTTTTTCCCTGTGGTTAGTAGGTCACATACACTTAAGGATAGATTGTGGCCTCCAGGCATGGGGTTGCTTGGAATACAGTACAGCACATTCTATAAGAGGAGAGTCACAGAAGGCTTTTTTTTCCCTCTGCCTCTTCCACTGTGATATTTTTACATCGTTCCTCTATGTCATCCTTTTTTCAGTGTCCAGAGTTTGAGGAAATCCTAAGAAAATGGCCTCAGTTGTTTCTTTGAAGGCCTTACAAGAGCAAAATTCCAAATGCCATCTTTACTCTTTATACACCAAAATGTAAGAAAATGTCTATCTAGTGATTCATCATTAAAATATCAGATAAAAGCCTATGGAATTTTCACAGTTTGTCATCATCTGGGCAACTTTCCTTTTTTTCCTAGGAATGGCAAATCAGTGAAATTCTAAATGAAAAATTATATTGTGGAGAAACCCTGAAATCTTGCTTGCTAGATCTACAATGTTTGTTATACTAAGGTAGAAAAAAGCTCTTGAGGGTTTCTCTCATGACAAGACTTGCACAACACGTGTTGATAAAGGAGAAAAGAATTTTGACTTCAATGTATTCCCTCATGAGCTGATGCACATGGATCCCATTAATGTTGATAATGATTACATGGATACACTGATGAGCCAGTAGACCTCTGGTCAAATTAAAAGTGTCTGCAGGAAAAGAGCAGCAAAACAATATTGTCTGTACAAAGTCTTTTCCCCCAATTCTCCAAAAGATGTTTTTAAAAGCTCAGCAGTAGTTTTGTGCATTTTTACTGATGCACATTTTCAAACCTCAAGTTATTTCATTAGATAATACCACCAGTATTTAAAATGTCAGACTCAAACTGCATTTCCCAGTGTGAATGCTGAATACCAATGCCTGAAGGAAAGTTTTATGGCATCGATTAACTACAACCGTTTGTAGAACTGACAAAGAGCTGTGTAAAAGGTTTATTCTGACTTTTAGATGTGAGTATTGTGCATCATTTTTATAACATGCAAGCCAACAACGATGTACTTTGTTACTGCAGGTCAGAACAACTTCACCCCAAGAGATAAATCACAGAAACTGACATTAGCAATCCCAGAATTTGCAAGGCACAGGATAAGAGAGGCCATAGAAGAGATACTTAATTGTGTTTTCAATTGATCTCACTTGCTGTTACGAAAAACCAAATACACCTAAAATGAAGAACACACAACTCACATGGAAAGAAATAGTTGTGAAACAGGCCTGACCTGGAGCAGTAGAAGTGGGCAAAATACATGTAATGAATTTAGATGGGAACAGTGTCATATGTTTCTCAAAAGTCCAAAGAACAGACCCTGGGCAAGTATAAATAGATTTTTTTTAAAATGTACCAAGTAAACAAACATGAGTGGAAATGAAATCAAAACCTAGCCTGATCGCTGTTTCCATTCTGGCAGACAATTTTACAAGACAGAACACATTTTTTAGAAGGGGAATATGGTGCACATATGTTGTTCATGTCAGTATTTACAGATTATTAGATTTCATGTTATAATTTCATGTAGCAGTCCAAACCTGGGTAAAACCTGTCTCTTACGAAGTACTTGTCATACATAAGAATGTGACAATTGCTCTCCCAGTGATGACTTCCCCCAGGTAACCAAGACAGACATGTGGTACAGAGAGATAAAATAATTTACTTGACATAATTTGAGAAGTCTACACTTAAACAGGGTTCAAAAATAGTTAAGAGAAACAGATTCTGGAATCCCAATTCAGCAGCCAGTATACAGCTTTTTTTTTTTTTTTCTCTATTTCTTGCCAAAAGCCATGGAATCTTTGGACACTCAAAAGTAAATAAACCCCAAACCCTCAACCTAAATACTTTGTTCTAAAATTTAGCTACTTAATCAATGTAACAAGATTTATTTGATTATTGATGATGTGAAATCAAGCTATCTCAAAGGAGACAAGTAGAAAGAGTTTTGCTTGAAAAACAGAATCACAAAGAGTTGAAAACCAAAAAGATCAAGATACTTCCCACTATAGCAAAAATTGTGCTATCAGTGATACGAGTTAAAGATGCTTGCTACTCCTGGGTGCCCTGGATAGAGCTCAAGGTGGAATAACAGCAACAGGGACATGCAGAGTAAGATAGAGGAGAATAAGATATATAAAGACAGGAGAAGATTTAGGTTTATGGACAAGTTGTACTGAATCCTACTGTTTGAGAGGTCCTTCTGCAAAATGTACTTGTTTATAAGGGGCAGACTTCTGACTAGTTTTTTCACAGTGAGTCAGCTCAGTGTCAGCCTAAGTCAGATGTTTGGGTGCCAAGATCGCTCTAAAAAATTTCAACCTCACTGTAATGATTTGGATAATTACAAGTCAAAACTGTCTTGCCCTCTCAGGCAGAAGTCATGCTGGTAGTTCTGCCAGCATTAGTGACACTTCAATGCATTTCAGCTATTCCCAGCAACCCATACAAGTGTGGCAGATAATGTGGCACGTTACCTTTGTGTTCTTTATTGTCCAAGGCAAAACAAATACACACATGACTGACTTCCAACATTGGATTTCATAGGTGGTTCTCCTTGCTGGAGAATAATCCTTGATCTGACCTATTCGCAGGAGTGAATGGTTGTCTGTACAGTGACAGCTGTATGGAGGGCACAATGCACTTGTCACCTCTTGCCGCGCTCACCTTTTCCAGCCGCCCGTCCCGAAGGCACCGAGTGCAAATGTGCATTAGTGCCCTCTCGTGGGCAACGGGGCAACGTCAAAGTCCCTCCACTGGGACCCGCCGCCTCCCCCCGGGGCAGGGGATTCTCTTGTCAGCCTGCAGACAGGTGTCGCAGCCAATACTGCCGAGACCCATCCCAAAAATGCGTTTTCCTGACAGAATTGAATCCTGTAAGCATAGGGACAGATCCATTACACTCATGCGGGTTCCCCTAACCAGCAGGGGTGGGCTGGGTACGATGGAGTTACATGTAATAATAGCTCTGATGCTAAACCAGGTCACAGATGATGCACTTTGTGTACATCTGTGGCTCCTGAGAGAATGGAGCACCTCTGAATGGCATCTTCAAAATTCTTCTTGATCTTCTCTATTGGCTGCTTAGGTGTTTGCACAGCAGATCCCTATGGATGTATCCGACGATAAATCACTGTCAATCACTTCTCAGCATTGGAAGCAGTCATTTTCTACTATCAGTTCTAACTCGTGTAAGTATTAATATAATATATAGCATGTCATGCTCATGTCAGACTGTAAGGGTCTGGAAATAGAAAAAGAGAAGCTCAGAACTTCAGCTAGTGTGAATTAGCATCAGTACCATGGACCTCATGGATTGCAAAATTTGAAGTGAAATCTTGTTTAAGCTTTCTGTGCCTTTCCCCCCAAGGAAATTTCCTTCTCCAATGAACTTTTGGCTTTTTATTTAAACAAAGCTGTCAGTAAATTGACACACATGCGTTTCTCAATTTTTTTAAATTTTGATGACTCTTACCCACAGTTCTCTGAAATACTTAAACAACACATTTAAGCCTCCTTTGAACACGAATTGGTTAATCATGTGAAAACAAAAGACTTGAACAGAGCTTTCTTGACTGGACTAATATCAAAGATATAAACCAGTATCTTGGTGCTGAAAGCTATAAACAGCTACGTGAGCTGCTTAGGATTGCATCTTAAGAACAATCTGTATGCATTCTTCTGCATAACTGTACATCTGGTGACAATAGAAAACATGGTGCATAAGCAGGCATAGTCAGGGTTACACAAAATAAATTCAGGTAATCACTGCCCTTTTCTGTGCTGAAGCTTTTGCGGTTCTCTCTAAGACCCAGACTATGCTGGTACAAAAAATACTAACACAGCTTTCTAGGGCAGACAAGGAGTCAAAAGCCACTTACAAATTGGCTTTACTACTTTGGGGAGGAATAGACAAAGACCATGGGACAGAATATCATCTGTGGGCTCTGTTACTTCCCTTCAACTTCTATTATCTGCAAGTAACAAGATTTTAGCTTTCTCTGTCACTGTCACCACGGAGACCATGGTTCTCTCAACTGTACAATGCAGCCTTGTACCCAGCTTTGTGAAACCGAGAGGAAAATATCCCTTTCAGCCTGCCCAAGACATGTTTGGCAGCACAGGACAAAGAACCAAAGTAAGAAATAATTACTGAAAAATGATTGGAGGAAAATGATTTTTTATATTGAGATATCCATTTTTAGTAGTAGAAAAAGAAGTCTCTGTCACCTCATGAGTTCCCATTGCTGACAAAGATATTTTTTTCCACAGAAATACAGAAGCACCATTTTCTGAGGAACCTGGATTGCTCTGGAACTAAAGTGTTCTGCTTACAAGGCAGAAAAACATTTCATGGTGATTCCTGGAATGCAGGAGTCAAAATGCAGGATGAAGACATAGAGAAGGATCTTTCTTTTAAACAAGGTGCATTGTGGAGTTTCATTGAGGTGTTTGTTCCTTTTGCTACCTTTTTTTTCTTTAAACCAAACTCTACTTTGGATAATAAGAATTAAAGTGATACCGCATATTTACAGAAGAAGTAATCTGTTACTCTTAGATCTGATGAAGCTTTTAGCTCAGGACAGAAAGGTGCAATTAGCATATGGTGAAGAGTTTGATGTTTGAGCTGTAGGTGGTGGTGTTGCTTTATGGGAGTTGAAGTTCAGTGAGGATGGACTACTTGAAAGGACGCAAGTGGCAGTAAATTGGGGTAGCTAACAAATCAGTTGCCATCAGTTGCCTAATAGTAGTCAACTTTCCTTCATCCTCAGTTGCTCACACAACAGTTTTTAGAAATAGGAGTAAGCATAGAAGTCTTGCATTTCGCCATGATTTAGGAGAAGAGGTAGAATAGCAATGCAAGCAGAAGTGCACAGATGCCAGAAAAATAATGGGAGAAGTTATCTTTATCAATACAGTGCTTACTGACAACTGTTTTTGTCATTTTGCCTTTTTTGATGTAAACTCATTCTTCAAATATGTGTTGTATTAGATTTCAAAGTACATTTCACAATAGTTTCAGTTTCAGTAAACGTTTGTGCAATTTGTCTTGCAGGCAGACTCTAACACCCAATGAAATAATCTACTTGAGTATGTTTTGCATACACAGGAATCCCATTGATTTAGTGTTTGTATACAAATTGGGGACATAATCTGTACACCTCTATGAGCCAATGCATCCCATTTACAGGAATTTTGACTTACATTGTGGACTAAAACTTTTCTGTAAAAACATCTGCCTCACTTCATTTGTAACTTGTTCTGATTTACAGCTCTGTCTTCCCACTGATTTCCCCAAGACCTCTGTTTTTCCTGCATGAAAAAACGATGCTTTCAGCTGTAGTCTGTAAACTGGTACCAAAGCAACTTCCTTATGGAGAGTCAAACTGATGGACATGCAGGGATATTGTAATTCTCTTCAATGTAGCTGCTGGCAGGTACCTGTAGCAAAGCTCTCATATTCCACCATCCCATGTGGACAGACCTGTGGCCAAAAAGTCAGTGATGACTAAAGGAAGAGCCTACTTCCCTGTAGCTGTGTGCTGCTTTTGGCTGGGGTGAAGTTAATTGTCTTCAGAGTGGCTGGTATGGGGCTGTGTTTTGGCTTTGTGCTGAAAACCATGTGGGTAATAGAGAGAAGTTTCTGTGTTTGCTGAGCTGGGTTGCACACCGCCAAGGCCTTTTCTACCTCTCCTACCACACTGGCAAGGGAGCTGAGGGTGCATGGGAAATTTGGGAGGAGATGCAGCCAGGATAGCTGACCCAAGCTGATAAAAGGAATATTCCACACCATATGACATCATGCTCAGCATATAAAGGGGTGTAAAAAGGTGTAAAAAGGAAGAAGAAGACATTTTCGGATTTAAGGTGTTTGCCTTCCCAAGTTAATGGCTGCACCTGATGGGGCCCTGCTTTCCTGGAGATGGCTGAGCACCTGCCTGAGCATGGATAGCAGTGAATTAATTCCTTGCTTTGCTTTGCTTGTGCGTGCTGCTTTTCCTTGCCCTATCACATTGCCTTTATCTCAACCCACAAATTTTTCAACTTTTACCCTTCCAATTTTGTCCCTGATCCCACTGGAGAGGGAGTGAGCGAATGGCTGCTTGGGGCTTGGCTGCTGGCTGGGGTTAAACCACAACAAGCTGTCAATAATAAACCATACATGAGTTTATGTCATGCATAGAAATTGCTCCAAAACACCAAATAATGAAAAGCATTATTTGGGAACCCCAACATGTGAACAAAACAGTTTTTCTACAGCATCTGAGATTTGGCAATGGGCTGGTGTCTCCCTGCAGTGACCACTGAGGCACTGTCCATCTCTCTGCTCCACGCAGCAGCTTAGGTGCAAGGGCATGAGCTTTCCAAAGATTTACAGCTGGAGGATGCACCATGGACAGAGAGAAGACAAAGCAGAGAATGTATGAATCAAACTATAACCCCTTGGTCTTTCTAGAGAGAATGTAATCTTCACTGTGTTTTTGTCTAAAGGCATCTTAAGGAGTAACTGCCTGAGAAGGGCAAAGTTAGACAAAATCTTTCAGGATGAGAAAGTGTTCAGGATCCAGGGAACCACAGGCACAAATTCAGTCACACATGTAAATGTAAGCTTAGGATTAAGTAGTTGGACTGCTTACCTAGAGCAATTTCCAGACACGAACAGTATTTAGATGTCACTCTTGGGACATTCAATTCAGACACAGTATGTAACTTAGGTTTTTCCTGCTTCACTGTGCTCTGAGGAAGCCTGCATTGCTCCCAAGTCTTCTGGGGATAAAGAAAAAAGAATGTGAGGATATTGGGATAAGGAGCTGTCAGTCTCTTAGGCTGTGGTTTTGGTTTTCTTCCCTAGTGACAGAGCTTTTGTGTCCTCCTGGCAGACACTATTCCGCTTAATCATCATTTAAACTGCCAGTTCATTACTCTCCTGAGTCTTCATGCCAGCTAACAGTTTTACAGTTGCTTTTCCCTGATCAGACTAAGACATTCAGACCCCTATTTAATTTTTCTCTGCTTGATCTCTACAAATGCTGACACATGCTAACTTTACTCAGGCTTGTCATTAACCTAAATAATTATAACAATTGCTAACCTCCATTGAATGTCTTCAAAGAGGGGATTTATGGTAGTTTTTTGCTATCTGAAAAGTTGGCTGTATCTATGTTGTTTGTCAGGAAGGTCATTTGTGTCCAAATCAAATGTGTCACAGATGACAGATCTCTGGTAGGACACTGTTTTTAATTAATTTAACTTAATCTACTTAATGGATTTACTTGTAAGTTATCAGAAAATTCACTCACAGCTTTTATGCTGTAAGTTTGGGGATGATCCATGGAGCCTTTACATACTACATAGAGTCTGCATCCTTAATTTGTTTATTTAAAAATCAATTTTTTGGAATTGTAATCAGCCATGGGTTTTGCTGTTTATCATATGAATAACACTAGCTTCATCACTAAGGTTAAAAGGCCAGATGGCTTTAAAGATGAGAAGTTTCTGAGTTTAAGCTGTTGTAATGAAATACAATCTCATGCCAGGATTTATTTTTTTTTTTCAGGTGGCCACACTGCTTTCAGTGAAAGAGGGATGAATATTAGCCAGCAATAAAAATAATTTCAGTATCATTGCTCTTTACTTAGCAGATCTTACTTATTTGCTAAATATGGATCAAATCTTTAAAAAGAGATGATTTTTAATTTCCCTGTGGGTTTTCCCATGGCAATCATCACTGTAGTATGCCAGTACTTCACACTTTTTTCCCCACAACAGTTCTTGTTAATTTAATTATTTTTGTTCACATCTTCCAGATGGAAATTGAGACAGAGTGATTGAGTGCAAATTGTTTCCTCACTTGGTGTTGGGCATTATAAATGAAATAGTTCTCACTGATGATAATTTTAGCTGCAAATTCTTAGCTCATCTGATCAGATACTTAAGGCGTAGGAAGCAATTAATGAATGCGTATAAAATATGTGGCTTCTTCTCTTGCAGCATGTTTTCTGAAGACTAACACAGTGGCAAGGAACAAATACAGTTTCCCAGGGTATCAATGATTAACTTAAGCATGAGCCCATCCTGTACTGCTCTGAACTTCCACAGCTCCCTTTGCTACTCACCTATTAGCCTTGGATGACTGGGAAAATATCATAGGGAACTAAGAAACAGACATGAAATTCAAACTGGCATATACAAAGAGAATGGGAAAATTGGTGTTTAGCTGTAAAAGGCCCAGATGGATTACTTATTAAAGTTTTAAAAACAGACTCCTTAAATCTCCAATTACTTAATTTACTAAAAGAAAGTCTATCTAGGTCTATCTAGGAAAGCTCTAACTAAAATAAACATAAACTTAACCTAATTTTTAAAAACCCACAAGCAAATACCATAACAGTGGAGGAGTGGGCGCTGATTGTTTTCTGCTTTCCCTGTGAATTCACCAAAAAAAAAGAATTGATGAAGAACAGAACTGTGGCAAAAGCAACTGGGCATAAAAAAACACAGGATATGTATACTTCTCTGAATGGTCATGGGTTTACATCAAAATCACATGCTGCTTATATTCAAGAAGGATGTGTCTTACTATTCCATGCATTTTTAGAATGACTGTCTTTGTATTTACTTCTTTAATGAAATACAGATCTTGAGATCTTTGCAGTGCTTCATTTTCTGACAAAACTCTTTGAAGTGACAGGTGAATATGTTCAACCGTGTAATAGGACAATTTAATTTTGGCTTTAAATAATTTTTTTTCTTTCATTTTAAAAATCAGGCGTATATTACAAGCCAAACATCATATAAATGACAACATTTGGAGGTGCAAGTAGTCATAACAAAAGGCTCTTTTAATGAAAGTAATAGAGAATATTGAAAAATCATGCAAAGCATTCAAGATTTATCTAATTTGTTGCATAGAGATCATACTTTTGTGACTTTGCTTTATGAAAATATTATTATTCTATACAGAAGCTAACATTTAACTAGCTTGTATTTCTTGTAAGTGCTTTTGCTATAGCTGTTCCTTTTAATAGGTCTCTAGGGCCACTGAATCCAAATAGGAATTTTTCAGGTGATAGTGCTTTGCATCAGATCATTACTCAGTCTCTTGCCCCAAAAGCACTAAGTACAGAGAAGTAATTAAATGGATATAAGTTCATAAAAGTCCCTGTGCAGAGGAGACTCATATCCTGCTTTTCACTCCTACTCTCTGAACTGCAATTACATGAAATTTATAGTGAAATTGCACAAACCTATTCCTTTCACTTTTACCAAATACATTTTTCATCCCAAGTATCTCCTGCCCTTAACCCATCCCTGTGAAAAGCATTCTGACTGTGACCCTTTTGATTTGTAGTCAGAGAATTCCCACTGAAGTGTTTCCAAAAATCTCAGCCAGGACAGTTTCAAAGGAATCAAGAGGCAGTCCCTATGGTAACTATATCCCATAAATTTAGGGATTTAGAGGTTGATCCTAACATTTTAAACTCCATTTAGAAACCTACTAGCAGCTGCTATAGACTGAGAAATATTGGTGTAATAATAATTTTGTCATGATGCCACTTTGAAAATTGGTCATAGAATTGTTCCTTGGCTTGAGTTTCCCAGGGGCATTGAGATAAAGTGCAATGCAGCCAAGTAATCTTGAAGTGATAGGAGTAGGGATTACTCTGGCAGGGATTACCTCTGGAAGAGAAGTCACTCTTCTCACCAGATACAGATGAGAATGTTGATAATAAATCTGACTGAGCAAAGCTTTAGCATCCTTCTGTTTTATCTAAGAAGCAGAATTCAGTTGAGATCTTTCCAAGCTAATGAGGCCATCACAGAGGACACTTCTGTGATGGTTGTACACCACTAGAGAATGGAGTCCAGTCTTTAGCTGTAGTAAATCAGCTCAGTTATCTCCTCACTAAATTGGCAAGAACTGTCATTCCCAAAGCCTCCAATAGCTTCAGGAATCAAGCTGCCATCCTAAACTTTATATGTCTGCTTCAGGGCAAAATGAAGGTACTCATCTTAATGCCTAGAAACCCCCTGTCTTCACCCTGTTCATTATTGCAATGTCTTGAAATTCAGACAGAATTGCTTAAGTAACTGAAAAATAATCTCCAGATATTAAGAGATCTGCAGCAAAAACAATAAGCAAGTGATCCCTAGAGTGGGGGCTTTGTATCTTCTTTTGCTTATACAAGACCATAGCAGATTCACAGAAGCTACGGCAGCAGAAGAATCAAATGACAAGAGCACAAAGCCCTACAATTATTGCTAATTACATCTTTAAAAATAAGGATTTTCCAATGTAAAAGGGAAATTTGAAGTGGATGGGAAGGCTTGCATGAGTTTTCTCACAAAAGGCATCTTCGTGTTAGCTGTTGATCTTCTTTTGCATCAGTTTTTATGTGGTTTTTCTTTTTTATGCCTTAGTTACCTATTCTTATCTCATAAGGGGAAAAGATTTTTTGTGGCAGGGCTTTTTACTGGACATCTCTAAAATCTAGAAATCATGGGCACACATTTATAAATCTGCATAGCAGACATGGATGTTTTTTCCCTGTAGACTGAAAGTGTCTTTACCTCTGTAAATTTCATCAAGTGCTTAGTGCACAGCTCCAGAAATATCTGCATTATTGCTACAGACAGACAATTGGTTTCCTCCTTCTTGGCAGTCACTCATTTCATTGTTGTGCTGGGCTGAGCAAGTACAGAGGTCTTGGATTTGCCCAGGCCAGAGATTAGATCACATTTAAGTGGCACTGCAATTATAACGTTTCCTTCTCTTCCCTGTCTCATCCTCCAGGTTTGCTTCAGCTTCCAAAGTCTGCTATTTTCTTGCTTCTGTTTTAAACAGCCCAACTAAAAGCATCCTTTTTTCCATATCCTGTTTCTTTTCTAAATGGACAGGTATTTTTCCTCCTCTGGATCTTTTCCAGTCTTCATTTTCTGTCTATCATGGCTTTCAGTCTGCCTGACAAATGCTTTCTCACTCTGCTCCCAAAAACCCGGCTTTTGATCCAGTGTTCAGCCATTTCACCTCTGGGCTTCCAGTCCTGTAACTTGGAAGATATAGCAATAAAGCAAGCACAAGTAAGACTAATCTCTGAAATAGACTGGGTAATTCTCCTTCCTATTCTCCCCCAAGGCAAACACATTGACATTTTGAGTTAAGTTCTGGCTATATAAAAAGAAACTGAAGCTTACCTATAAAGTTTCTAATGGCTAATGCTGAGAGTGTCTCAGAGGGCAAAAACTGGGGCAGAACTTGCTGCAATAAAAAGTAAATTTCTCTGGGTAATGGTGGGGAAATCACTCTTCCTCTGTAAAAGCAAATCTTACTGTGTTTAGACATTCTGAGGAAAGCTATTAATTCTGAGCCTGACCCATCTAACACTAATGTAAATCAGAAAGAAACCCCTTGAAATCAGAAGAGTTACAAAAATACATTGAAAAATCTTTAATTGTTATTAAGACCAGGAGCACTGTTGTGAAAATAGGAACTAAGCCTCTTAGTCTCCATAAAATTGTCATTTCTAAACTTGCTAACAGGAGGAGCAATGTGATCTAGCATCAGGGCACAGAAATAAGAGTTGGGAGGCTTTGACTCTCTTCCTGGCTCTGACAGTAACGTATTCGGTGACAATGAGCAGATAATTTCATTTTTGTAAGCTAACACTTCCTCTCTCACCCTTGGTCTTGTACATCTGTTAATTCTTTGGTCTTAACAGGACATTCAAAATATCGTCATAATGTAACAAACTGACCCTTACAAACACTAATTCTAAAAGAAAATTAAGTGGGATTTACATACACTGAAATTACTTAAGAATCATGGAAAACACATATCAAAGTATTGTTTATTAGCACTGGGATTACATAACTCCAGGACAATGAGGCTGTTTTATTACTCAGACTCATTTGTTATCAACAGTCACAATGTTTTCTTAAGATGACAAGAAATCAGTCTATCTAACTTGCAATTAGGGATTTTAAAAAAGCTTGACAAAAAGATTTGACCTTAATTTAAAAAATTAACACTCTGACAAAAAAAAAAAATGAAGTGCATTTTGAGTTTAATTAAAATACCACAATTACAATGTAAATAATTGTGTTTTATTAATCATCGGCATTCAGGCTTGAGACTGGAGCAATACTAATGATAATTAAGTTGCTGGTGCTGAGTATGGTGCCTTAATAATTACATAGTAGTTAATACAGAATACTAACTAAAACTGGGAAGTTCTGCATAGCAATTAAGTTACCTCAGGCTGCTAATTAGTTATGTTAATTTAGAATTACTTCAGTTTCCTGTGTAGACTGGGCTTGTTAAACTTCAAGTCGCCATTGTCACTTCTGTCATATACAACGGAACAGATGCTCCCTTTCCCTTTCCACTGACGTTTGCACAAGAATGTTTCACATCATCAAAGTAGTTTCTAAGGGAGAGAGGGTCTACAGAATCTTATACTGTATTTTTTAGTTATTTTTTTGGCACATGCAGATAGCAGGTTTATTGCTTAGGATGCTTAATCATTACAAGGACCCTTCTAATTATTAATGTCAAGGCAGAGTCTACTTTTCAAAGTTGTTCTTAGTAGTCCTTCTTTTACAGGCAGAAAAAACCAAGGTTGTTTTAAGGGATATGAAGAGAATGAGAACAAGAAACTAAGCTGCTTCATGGATAGACCAGAGACAGAATTAAAAAGTCATAGGTAATTCCTGCTTCCAGTCATAATATTGAGGACTGTGCTTTGAGATGTGGGCTCCTGAGCCAGGATTTGAGCTCTAAAGCAGACATTGCAAAGAGCTTGAGTGCATAAGGTCTCAAAGGTAAAAAGCAATTGAGAAAATGCCTTGCAAGGGAAAGTGAACTGCCCCCACTTGTCTATTTAAAATTCTTCAGAAATACAGAAATCAAACAGAGGAAGATTAATGAGTACTTTCCCTGCTTTTGCAAGGAATAGCTGTCAGAAAAAGGAAGGCAGAGGTCCAGTCTTTTCCAATACACCTTAAGAGACTGGGAGTCAGTAACCCCATTTCCTTTTACTACCATTTGATGGGGTGGTTTGTCCCCTGGTTTCAGAATAAGGTTGCAGGTAGTCATAAGATATCCTCTTTCCTTCTCTTCTTAATTCTAACAAACCCACCTCCCCCAGTTATGCATGTAGATCGATCTGTCTATCTATCTATCTATCTATCTATCTATCTATCTACAAACATACACTTATGATTCATTTGGGCAACCCACTCAACTCAATCATTTAAATGTCTTTATGCATCATGGCCTAATTTCTGAGCACCAGACAATCTCCTCTTTGTTTCTCAGAGAAGTAAGCTGCTCTGCCTCATTCATGGAGTACCTTACATACTATAGTGTCCCATACCATGTATGAACAGAGAAGGGCTGGTGGAGTGGTGTGATTATTTGAGGCTGTCTTGGGCACAGTGATCACAAAATGTGGGAATTTGTGATTGCCAGAGAAGCAAGGAGCAGGGTCAGCAGAACTGCAGCTTTGGACTTCTGGAGGGCAGACTTTTTAGGAGCCTACTTGAGAGAGTCCCTTGGGAATCTGAAGGGCAAAGGTGTGAGGAAGACTGAACATTCTTCAAGAAGAAAATTCTAAAGACACAGGAGCAGGCTGTCCCCATGTGCCCAAAGATGAGCTGGGCTAGAACACATGAAAAAATGGGTGTATCAACTTTGTAAGAAGGGGTGGGCAACTCAGAAGGACTACAAAGATATTGTGAGGTTATACAGGGAAAAAATTAGAAGGCCCTGAGCCCAACTAGAACTTAATTTGACAAGTACAGTAAATTGCAACAAAAACGTTTCTAAAAATACATTAACAACAAAAGGGCAGCTAAGAGGAATCACTATCCTTTATTGAATGCAGGGGGAGGCACATGGACAAAGGATAAGGAAAAGGCCTTAATGACACCTTTGCCTCAGTTTTTAATAATAAGACCAGTTGTTCTTGGAGTACCTAGCCCCCTGAGGTGGAAGACAGGGAACAGAATGAAGACCCAACATCCAAGTGGAAGTGGTCAGTGACTTGCTACACCACTCAGACACACACAAATCTGTTGTACTGAGGGAGCTGGTGGAAGTGCTCACCAATCCACTTTCAATAATTTTTCAGCTCTCCTGGCTGACTGCAGAGGTCCCAGTTGACTGAAGGTTAGCAAATGTGATGACCATCTACAAAAGTGTCCAGAAGAAGGATCCACAGAGCTACAGGCCTGCCAGCCTAACCTTGGTGCCAGGGAAGGTCACTGATTTTTCTCCCTGTACTGGGCACTGCTGAAGTGGGACCTCAGGACTCACTGAGTCCTGTTCTGGGCTTCTCACTACAAGAAAGTCATTGAGGTGCTGCAGCATGTCTGGAGCACAGTGAGACAGGGTCTGGAGCATAAGCCCTATGAGGAGAGGCTGAGGGAGCTGAGGCTGTTTAATCTGGAGAAAAGGAGGCACAGGGAGGACCTTATCGCTCTCTACAACTGCCTGGAAGGGGACTGTAGTGAGGTTGGTCCCATGTGATAGGAAGCAAGTGTTAAGACAAGAGAAACAGTCCTCAGGTTGTGACAGGGAAGGTTCAGATTGGACATCAGAAAAAATTTCTTCACTGGAAGGGTGATCAGGCATTGGAACAGGCTGCCCAGTGGTGGAGTCACCATCCCTGGAGGTACATAGAACGTGTACATGTGGGGTGTAGGGACATGGTTTAGTGGTGAACTTGGCAGTGTTATGATTTCGTGGGAACTTGATGATTTCAAGAATCTTTTCCAATCCAAATGATTCTATGACTTTGTTCCTTCATGTCTTTGAGAAACAATCTGATTGTGGTCAACATGGAGTTGCAGGGAATGTGCCTTTCTCTTCTCCTTGCAGAGCAAGGATTACAAATAAAGATTTTATGCTAATGCAATGGTAACATCAAGAGTTTTAAACCCTGATCTTATGTTTTCTAATGCACGTTCATTATTACATTGACTGCTACCTTATATTGTTTTTCACCCAGAGGGTGCTTGGGCACTGGAACAGGCTCCCCAGGGAAGTGGTCACAGCACCAGCCTGACAGAGCTCAAGGACAGTTTGGACAATGCTCTTAGGCACATGGTGTGACTCTCGGGGTGTCCTGTGCAGGGCCAGGAGTTGGACTCAATGATCCTGATGGACCCCTTCCAACTCGGCATAGTCTATGATTCTTTGAACTTTGTAGTCCTCATGGGAAGTCATCAGAGCTACAAAATAATATTTTTTATTTTCCTCAAGATGCTACTTGAGTGACATTTCATTCTGCCATTATTTTCCTAGATGCACTTCTAACCTTGTTTTTCATGGAAGCAAAATTGTTTTCAGAAGCAAATACTATTCAGAGAGGCAGACTTCTGTTTTCAGTGGATGACTTTTCACAGTTATCCACAATTCCAAAGGCATTGCGACCATCACTCAAGCTGCTCAAAAATTTTTAATACACCAGTGTCATGGAACACACAGCTGTCAAGACAGGTTGAAAAACACACATATGCTGTCCCACAGAAAAATCCCTCCCTGCATGCAGCCAGTAACATACCTCACAGTATCACACAGCATTCTGTAAACACGAGCTAATTACATCGCCCAGGGATAGTTATCTCAACTGTAAATTTACAAACAAGAAAACCAAGACCAAGAAGGTTTAAGTAGTTTGGTTACCAAGAAACTTGTGGTTAAAGACACTGGCTCTAGAAATCTTTACCAGGTAAAGATTTATGCTCTAATTACCATGCTCTAATTAGTGGGCTGCGCTTCTGCAGAGATTTCCCCTTGAAGCACTGTTGCTTTACAGCCACTCTCCTGGCTATCTTCTGCAGACCATCCATCTCCTGTCCAAATTTGGTTATTTTCATTGACTGTGGCAGTGTCAGCAGAGGCATTTTATCTCTTTGTTCTGCATGTGCAAGCAGGAAGGGCTCTTTAAGGGGGACTGTCACTTGTGACTTTGCTTGCTGCATGTGTACCATGATAGGAGCACCTCTGTCCAGGAAATTTTGAGGTGAGCCACTTAACAAACTGCATGGCAGCTTTGTCTAGAAAGCTGGAATTCAAACTAATCCAACTCCTGAACTGCCTCCTACAGATGAACCATTTCCAAATGGTTTTTATATTGCACAGGGCAGGAGCAGTTCAGCTGCTGTGCAGCAGGGTCATGCATAGCTTATTTCAGTATCCTCAGCCCAAATTTCTCAGTACAGCATATGTTGAGCCATTCGGAAAATTTGCACTCTTGTCTGAAGACAGGTCAGCCTACATCTGCTTCCCCTTCAAATCTTCCCCAAAGTACAGACATCTGGGCTTTTTCAAAGAAAATCAGAAGGCAATTTGATATGCAGCTCCAATTGTTTCTCAAAATCTTCCCCACGAACCCTTAGCA
The DNA here is from genome assembly GCF_001522545.3 of Parus major. Lineage (NCBI taxonomy): Eukaryota > Metazoa > Chordata > Aves > Passeriformes > Paridae > Parus > Parus major. The sequence goes on from NC_031774.1 coordinate 16,096,183, forward strand.
GTGCAGACCCTTGTGCCTCTGCTGTTCTACAAGCGCTGAAGTGAAATTACCCCACTGTAAGACAGAAGCAAGGGCAGGAAATGACCCCATGAGAGGCCCTTCATAGTGAGAATGAAGCTGTTAATCATTATACTGTGTGGTGATGAGACTCTGCTGGCAGGCTAATAAATACTCTGATATGGCATGGTATGGATGCACGTCCAGATGTGTTCTTGTCTGCCAAGGCAGCAGAGGGATTTCAAGGTCTGCAGTGGGTCTGCTGGAGACAGAGGAATTATTAACAGTGTTACCAATTTGAATAGTTAAATTGATGAGGGGCTTGGGGAAAATGTCAGTAAATTAGAAATCGTTAGAGACATTTGAGAAGCATTAAGCTTGGGAATTTTGTTGAAGGACATGTTTATTACAGAAATGATTGAACCCTGTTAGAAATGAAAAGACATTTTGTAATATCACTTGACTGAAAGAACAAGGGCACAGAAATGTCTGTAAGTACACAAACACATTCAAGCACAATGGCAAGCTCTTAAAAAAGAGAAGTTTCAGGCAAACAAAATGAGAGGAAGAATTTGAACAGGGTGGGCAGTTGAGATGGCAGCTTTTAACTGCTTCCTGATTTCTTGGGTCAAGTATGGAATATGATAAAAGGGGAAGCAGAACAACATGATTTTCTTTTTGATTCTCTCTCCTGCTGTTTTGTGAATGGAAGTGGGGAGCACGGAAGAGGGGCATAGGGAAGACAGGGGTCTGAAGGAAGAAGAGAAAAAAAGGCTTCTCAAGGCCTCCCACTTTTGTGCAAGAAAAGTTTTAAATATTGTAAAACTAATTATTTTAGGAGAAATTCACTGCTGCATTGTCTAAATGTGCAGACAAAATATATTTTTTTTACTGTAATCAGCAGAAATCATCCATCTCTATAATGTTTTGTAACCTCTTGATTAGCACAAAGTTAATTTTGTGCTTATCAGTCCAAAGCAAGGAGAGCATGAAATTAAGTTAGGGCCAAATTTTTCATTTCCTTCCTTTGACAACTTCCTTTTGATATAAACAATCATTCTGTTGAATAAGGAATGAGTTTAAAATACATGATAACTTTCTGATTTCTGCTGTTATAGAGTATTTCCATGTTATTCAACATGGAAACAATTTTTTCTTTGCTGCCTTTTACTTATCCCCCCTCCAGAACTCCTGAATACTTCCTTAAATACAGCAGGTCCAGTTTAGCTGTGGTATAACTCTCTGGCTTTCCAACTTCCTTTCAAATACAAAATTAGAATATTTGGCTTATTTTTTAGTAATACCAATAGATTAAATTATGTTGAATGGAAATGTTTCTTCTCCAGTTTTATGACAAACCACAGTGGTCCAATGAGAAGCTTCTTTCAGTTTTGAAGGCTGAACTTTTCCTCCTCAAATTGCAATATTCCCCCACTATTGTCTACAGGAGTTTGTCTTTCCTGCATCAATATACAGCCTCACAGGCAGGGAGGCTGCACTTCTGAAACTGCCACATGGAGTCCTCAAGAGGCAGCCTGAAGCCACTGAGGAGTCATCAGCGGGGTTTTCCAGTGATTATCACTCTCCTTAGTCACTCCTGGGTTTTGTGCAGCTGCTGGAGTGCTGTTGCAGTGAAGGCCAGCTATGATGAACGAGCCCTGGATGGGTTAAAAGCTGGAACATAATCTCATGTCTCCTAACAAGGTTTCCCTTCTCTAGATATTCATGGCACATGTAGGATCTCCTTCCTTCTTCCCCCACCCTTTTTGCTTCTTAGAGAAATGTGGTTTAAAGAGACATTGTTCAGAGATATTTCACTAGAAGTGAGTCATTCCACGTGCAGAGCTGCAGCATGTCCCGTCTTATTGAAACAATAAGGACTTCACACACTGAAAATTATGCTAACAAGCTCCAGCTTTGCAATGCAAAAATATATCATAAACTTCCTTCCTCCCGTTGCCTTTTCTCCCTGTTTTTCCTACAATATTAGTGGATGCTTCCATTCAAGAGACATTTAAAAAGGGAATATTTTTGAGGCCTTTTGGAATTGCCATTCTTGATACACCTGATATCCCTACTGAAATCTAATTTGCAGTATGGGGCTTTGTAATTTCATGCTAGAACAGCAGAAAATGGAAGAATAACTCATCCAGAAGGAGAGGATTATGTAACAGTAGCGAAGGAGACTCAGCAGAGACAGGGAAAATCCTTTGGAAAGTTGCTGATTCTGCAGTGGCATACACCTGCTAATTGGTTTCAAATATTGGGGAGACACACTGCCAAAAAGCGGAAGAAAAGAGAAGAAGAAAAAAACCTTCATATTAATACAGCTCATTTAAATTCATTCAGAAAAAAAGCTATATATTGCAACTGAATAAAATCCTCCTCTACTACCCAGGCTCCATTTAATGAATGCTTGCCTTTGCTTCTATGGACAAGGTATGTACTCCAGGTATGTACTCCAGACATTGAGAATGGGGAGTGAGACATTTGGTGTGGGATGTGCTCAGCCTGTTACAAGTCATACCAAACTGAAGCAGGAATTTGAGTGTAGGGAGAGCTATGAATCCACAGTAAGGATTTGGTGTGGAAGTGTGCCAAGCTAATGGAAGCAGTGGACTCTGCCCCAGAAAGGACACTCATTAGAAAAGCAAAAGAACTGCTGGTAGACGCAGTGAAGAAACTTTGAAGATTGGTGAGCTGGAATTGGAAACCTCATTAATTATTCCAACACATGGACGCTCTAAAGGTGCTACAGATCTCCACAGCCCTATACAGCCTGCTTTGCTTTCTCTGGTACTGTAGTATGTGAGGATGGGACTAATGTGAGAGTGGCAGTGACACTCAGTGCTGTATACAGCTATTATACACTTTAGGGTTACATTACTTCATTAGAAATTAGCTGAGAGTTAATCAGCACACAAAAATATAACACTTTCAAAAGAGGTAAGTGTTTAACACAGAGTGATGAAAGGCACCATTTTAGGATTCTAGCCTCCTTCTCACCTTGAAAACACCCACAGTAGTGGCATGAAAAAATATACTGCCAACCTAGGGTGCACAACCACAGGCTCAGGCTGGAGAGAAATTGTGGATAAGAATTGCTACGGCTAGGAGCAGGGGAAGAATGGAGAGCCAAGAAGAGAGGACTACAGGAGCTCTGCTGCAAGGACACCCCACTTTGTTCACTCTATCAATTTTTTTTAATGCAGTATGAATTCTCCTTGCTGCTGGTAATGTCATGGGGATTGCTGTTTTATCGATCGATGCACCTTGATTTCCATGTTTGTCTCCTAAATGGCTACTGTCACCGAAAAATCTCATGTACAGTTCATCTGGAATTGCTCAAACATGCAGAATTCTATGTGGTCTAAAAATGGGGTCACTTCACTGTTCATAACAGTTCTCCAAACATTCATTCAGTAAGTATACCAAAAGCACCAGTCCTACCTGGTGCCTTTCTCCACTCTGTTAAACACTTTCATCTTCTGAAAAATGCTATACTTCTGTGCACTGTTTAACTCTCAACTGATTTCTAATGAAGTAATTTTACCCTGAATATCTTAATTTTCTTAAAACACCTTCCGATACTTTTTTTCACAGCATCTTACAAGCAAGGGCCACCCAGTAAGAGCAGACAGTTTGGAACCACAGAATAGTGACACCCATACTATGTCACACTTGGACAGGCTGGAGGCTGTCAGAGCACAGCAGCATTCTGCCACCTTGACCATGCTTTTTTCCCCTAACATAAAAACCTCTCTGGTTAATAAATTGTCTTTCAAAAATTAAAACTAACAAAATATAAGATAGTACCTTATAGAAACACTAGCAGAGCTGGATATTGGAAATGGGAATTTACTGAAAGACAGTGAAGATCTGAAGGATGAGTTTGCAGGACTCTGCAGGACAGTGCAAACTCTTTGAGGGCATCAGTAGAAGACCTACACAGAAAAGTGGATGATGTGAGGGACACACTGAAAAACAAAGACAACAAATCAAACAATTAGAACTGCAGAATAAAAATTTGGATTAAATTAATGAACAGCTGAAGGTAGAGATCATGGAAATGTCCTGCCGTATTTTTCCATACTAGGATAATAAAATGTAGCAAAAGATTAATGTATTTAGAAGCAAGAAATAGGTTTGAAAATCTGAGACATTGGAAATGCTTGCAAATCACACTGGGATTGAAAAGGGAAGTGTATGAGCAAGAAAAACTCAGAGCCTGCCAGTTAAAGAAGATATCAGAAGAACTTTACAAGCTAAGAGAAGTTCAGAGGAATTGGATTCTACAAGTGAAAGGACAACTATAAGAATTAGCTGAGAAAGATGCACTTTTGGCAGTAGTAATAAGAACAGATCCTGGGCATTTTCCCCCTAATTGCATAAGGGTGCTGAAGCCAAGCGTCTGGAGACTCTCTCTTTGCTTAAAACACGTCTTCTGTTACATTTGGAATATGTCAAAGGCTTTGCTGATAGTAACAGTTTCTTTGACTTTTCTGTTACTTTATCAGTAACAACATTCCACTATGTTTAGTGGCAATATATTTGATATACTGGTGCAGATCCTTATCCATACTTCAGCTTTAAAAATGTACTATTACCATTTTAGGAATAAAGCTCTGCAGAGCTGTCCACATTTAGTAATTTTCCCTTGCACAGATTCTGACGATGATAGAGTTAAATTTCTTCACAATAGCTTGTGTTATGTTACATTTTAGATTTGCAGTTAAAACAGGGGTGTTCTCCTCATCACTGAGCAGTGCTTACACAGTGTCAAGGCCTTTTCTGCTTCTCACACTTCCTCACCAGCAATGAGGCTGGGAGTGCACAAGAAATTGGGAAGGGACACATCTGAGACACAACTGATGCAAGGGATATCTCACACCTCATGAAGCCATGCTCAGCAATAAAATTGGGAGTGAGGGATGGAGGCTGGCATGAGCTGCCATTTCTCAGGGCTGGGCAACAGTTGATGGTGAGCAAGCATTCTGGAACACTTTGTAAACTTAATTTTGTTTATTGTGGGGCTTTCCCCCCCTCTCTTTGTTGTTTGTACTACTTCCCTCCCATCCCCTTTAAAGAAAAAATAAATTAAATGCCCTTTATCACAAGGCACAAGTTTTCCTACTTCTGTCCTTCTGATTCTACCCTTACTGGGGCAGAAACAAACAAGAAGCTGTGTGTTGCTCAGCTGCCTACCAGGTTGAAACAATGCCATCCCTTCTGTGCATTAATACATGAATTCATGTAGGCTGGTTTTAGAAATCAAGATAGCTTCAGGTTCTGAGCACAGGTTTGGAGTTTTTTCAATTAGATTGTTAAGTGTGAATATATTTTAGAGTAGATAGCTGCATGTAGTAAAAACCCAACAGAGAACTCACTGCTTCAGGCAAAGGAGGCAAAAAACTGCAGTTTGTGCTCATCTGACTGAAAGTGGGCAATGTATAGTGTTCCATCCAGAATCCTGGAATCCACTTCCTTACTAGATTGTCAGCTTCTAAGTTTTTTCACTTACAGATCACACTGCAGATTGCAGAGTATATATTTTCTCCAGACATTGAGAAAGAGCAGGGAGGAACTTAAAGATGTGGGAGGGCATGTTAGTTCAGGCTGGTCAAGAAGGGCTTTCATTAGTGGACATTAATTCAGGCAGTGCATATTTTATTTGGCTAAATGCTTTTGTTTGAGCATCTAGAGACAATAGCCAGTGTAACTTTTTAAATGCAAATAAATAAATACGTGTCATTTTTATGGATGAAAAGTTAAATCCTAAAGACCAATATGGCAGCTGACCAACTGGAAATCATGCTGAATCTTTAAGTTATCTCTGACATTTACACACAAAGCAGGTAGGCAACGCTTGCCAGGCAGAAGCTGGCAAATAAACAGTTCAAAGAACAAATATGATAGAGGGGAAAAAAATTCTGAGATGGTGAAGGGAAAGTTGTGATTCCAGCAGATCACTTTCACTATAGCTTGTAGCAGTGGCAGTGGAGAAAAATTCCAGAGATGAAAAGCCTAGAACAACCCCTTAATCTCTTCTGTGCCTGTTCTGTGTGACAAGCCCCCTTTGAAATCAGAAGAGATGCAGTTTAGATGAGGGAAGTTGGAGGATAAAGAGATTGGGCAACAGTCAAAGGTAAGATGAAGTCAGAACAAAGAATTTAAGATGCTGAACTGTGACTCAGAGAAGCTAAATTTTCTTCCTGCATCCTTCCTCCTTTTCCTCTGGCAAGTCACTTAATCTCCCCATATCTTGGTTCCCCAACTGAATGATGAGGCAGTAATATTAAATAGTGTGTTTACATTCATATTTCAAAACATTTGTTTGTGTTAAACTAGAAAAATTTTACTGAATTGAAGGAGCAAACAATAAGATAAATGTTGAAAGAACAAAGTGGAGGGGGCAAAAAGGAGTAGTGGCAAAGGCTGAGGGTAGAAATCTCTTACTCTGGATCAACAACATCAGTCAGAACAGTTTACTTACATATAAAAAGGCTTAATCAGAGAAAATGCCTGGTACAATTAGAACCCAATCTAAATAGAGACCTTTAAGTACTACTGTTATCAGATAATACAAATTCTGAGATGTGAACTGCGTGTACAGAGGCATTTGTGCCAAGGTGGTCTGAACTATGCTACCTGGTATTCATTGACAATTACACCTGTGCAACACCAGGTGCATGGTACCTAATTCTTGTTGCCTGGTGCCACAGGGAAAGCTACAAGAGAAACAAAGGTTCAGTAGGGTCAAATGGTCAAAAAGAAAGGGTTGCAGAAATATGCCCTGAGAAGAGTCAGGGAAGATTACTCTGCAGTGGGGTAGATAGCTTTGTCATTCTCATTTTTCAACATATGTTCCCAACCAGCTTCATCTGCTGTCCTGTATCCATAATACACATGATACCTGAGGGTGGCTTACATAAAACTTCATATGCTTCTGGAGCCAAGAGAAATATTAGGGCTTGCAAATGTGTTATACAGCATAAAATTGTTACTTCATATAACATGTAAATATTTGGTCAATTCTGCAGAGAGAGAAAAAAGTCTTTCTCTGATGTCGATAAAATATTTCAATAGCAGTATTTACTGGTCATACTAAAATAAGTTTTTTTTCTGGTAAACCATGGATGAAGAACAAGAATGAAGAAAAATCACATATCCAGCACTTTCTACATATGCAGTTCTGCCTACATTTGGCAGTCTTTATGAATGATGTATAAAGGCTCAGATAATCCTATGATGTTTCTGTCTTCCCTATCTTTATTTTAGGAAAAAAAAACGAAAGGAAAGGAAATTATGTGCTTGGTTATCACATAAAAAAGCAAAGCTGTATTTTTAATTCACACATTTTTCATGTTCTGAATATAGCTGTCGAGCTGGATTCCTGCAGGGGAAATCTCTATAATTACAGTCAGGTGACACCACCTTCGTGTTGAAGGCACCAATATGTGCCAGGAAGTGCTACACGATGCTATAAGCAGCAGAAGGGAAGCTGAGCAAAAAGTGACTTGAAACAGGTATGTGAGCATATGTGTTATACAGATCTGTTATATCTGTGTGTCTTACAAACTTTTGCCTTCTTTACAGTTTATTAGAGCTTTGGTTAAAGCCACACTTAGAGCAGCAATTCATTGCATATACAGTATGCATATTACATGTTGCAATAAGTGCTAAAGACCTTGACAAAAAGGTCTTTTACCCTACACACTGGCCATGGTCACAGATGACTCTGCCCTTGAGTATGCAGGATTGTAACACTCAACAGGTGTTACCTTGTTGGTACTCAATGTTACCTTGTTTGGGAGTGGAGAGGTAGCAGGAAGAGATCAAACCACTTACTGAGATCATCGGGCCTATAGACACCAAACTTAGATCTTCAGCAAGTCTAAGAAGACGCCTATTTCTCTTATGTTTAAAGCAATTAGCTTTAAACACAAGACAAATACCTCATTAGAAGTCTCCCTTGCAGGGAAAAATTAATTTCCTCTTCAGTCACATACTTATATGACTGAACACTAAGGTGATACTTTATATGGTGACACCTAATAATCAGTGAACAGAAGAAGGAATTGAGAAATGCTTGAAATATTTAGCTACAGATGTCAACTCGTCCAGTCCTGATATTTGAGAATGCTCAAGCTGACTCAGTATCTAATTGCTTTACCTCAGCACTGTCCCTAGTACCATAACAACTTTGAAGTTGTTGGAAAGAAACAAGGTAAAAAGCTGCTGAATGTACTGCATTTTCAGAGGTGCTGCACTCCTGCAGCTCCTATTGACTTCACTGAGGCTGAGCTAAGGCAGATCTGCAGAGAAGCAAAACTGCTCTTCCTTCCTGGACAGAGCTCCAGACCCTCTTTGTACATCTGTGCTGACTTAAGAGGAAACTGAGGATCTGTCCACACAGGAACCAAAACTAGTACATATAAAAATCTCACTGCAGTCACCAAGTGTATTTCTGTGCAACTTGCCCTGTCCCCCACAGCCTGTCACATTTCGTAAGAAATACTCTAGAGGAAAGATGGAATTAGTAAATCAGGCTATTGAATTATTTGAAAATAATATTTTCCAAAGGGAATATAGGGTACAGACTTTTAAGAAGATGGGACTTTAGGACTGGGAAGTGTATCTAGCGTATCAATGTGGTAATGAAGCTAGTTCTGCACTGTTTGGAAAACAGCAGATTTCCTTGCAAGGTTTGTTATTAAACATCTAACAGAAAATAATGATTTCCTTGAAGGCAGTTAGACACCAAATATAAAGACCTAGGGGAAGAGCTAAGCAGGGAATATACTAAATATCACTACTGAAAGCCTCTGTTACTGTAGAGTCCTAATAATGTTCTCTGTTAATTATAAAAACTAGTATATAAAATTGAATTACCCAGTAGGAGAAAGTATGCCATTTAACATGCAGAAATCCTTCTACACACAGAAAATTGGTGCCTCTTCTGTAAAAAATAGCAGTTGGAAAGACGAGAAAGCACGTTGATCTGCACGTATATGATGTGATCAAGGAGAATTAACAAGGTAACTAAATTACAAAGGAGAAAAACTATACTTTGTTGGAAATATTAGTAAAGATTTCTATAATGAACTTGTGTAGTCAGAAAAGCAATGCTTGGTTGCCTAGGGATGGAGTGGGAATGAAAGAATTCCTGCCCAGAAATTCACTACTTAAGAACTAGGAAATTTGTACTGCAAATGGGAAAACATTAGATCAAATGGGAAATATATGACCAAATTTACTATGATTTGGAAAGTATCTGGAAAAAAATGGGCTTGTTAGAATTACTCTAAAACAACATCCTTACCATTTTGAAGGAAGTTGTCACTTCCTCTGTCATTTCCCTCTAATTTTTCATTGTTTCTTCCCTTCTATGCCATCATTTATATTTTGGTGAGGAGAAATTTGGTGAGCAGACAAAACCAAACCCTTTATTTTTCTATGTATTTATTTTATTTTCTGAGAGGAGAACAAAATAAGTGAAATAAATGCAAGAAAATTTGTACAGCACATGAACAGGATGCCTATAACATCTATTCACAGCCTGGCATGGTACTAGGTACAAATAAGAATATCATAACTGAGAATGCTGCAAGTCCTCATTTAGTGAGACTAGAATTCCAAAATCTATATTACTTTAGTCTTTATTTTCAAATAATGATTTCTAACATCTGTATTTGTTTCAAATGAATCAGCATGGAATCCTCCTGTTTGAAAAGTAATCTAGATTAAAAAAGGATAATCTGATTAAATAAAAAATATATGAATATTTAATTTGCTAGACTTACTTATGGATAAGAAAGCAGCTTTTTTAAAAACAAACCAACAAACACATTTATTTATTCATAGTTACTGTGGGTAGGCACTTTTTGCCAATCAAACATAACAGGTATACATTGAATAACAACACCAAGAGGAGTTAAGAGGATGCAACTCAATAAAAACAAACAGGTCATCACACCTAGACAAGAATAATGAAACATAAAATGAGGAAGAACAAGTTAAATAATTGCATGTCAGAAAGAGATTTGGATGTTTACAATATTACTGTGCTGCAAAAAAGGCAAGCACTTACTGCAATTTATAGCCCATGTTATCAATTACAAAACATTTAACAATTCTTCAACTCTCCTTGAAGCTGTCTGTGGAGAGCTGGACATATGAGCTGGGATGGGACATGGCCAATTTTGGACACTTGATGGAATGTGTGGTCCTACTGGGAAAAAAAACAGAGGAATACAACAATAATTACCAGGCTTCATAAAGGTATATTTGTTTAAAAAGGCTGAAGGAAATAGGATAGGTTTAATCTGACATTCCTCTGAAAAGCTGAATTTCTGAGAAAAAAAAATCTAAGTGCTAAAACAATAGTAGCTTTCAAATATATAAGAGGTAATTTCAATAAAAGGAACAAGCAGTTTTCTGTCTCTGCTGTGCACAGGACAGAGACATTTTGCTCTTCTAACTATTTGCTCATCTCTTTTCAAATGCTGTCTGGAAATGGATATGTTACCAAAATAACACTAAATACAGTTTTGCACTGCTACAATTTCCCTGGTGCATTAAAAATACAGTTTAAAAATACAATTTGGGAAAAGTATGGCAGAACTGGAGAAAAAGGAGATAGTCTTCATATGATTGTAGATTGCTCTCCTCCTCTGAAGCAGCTGGTGTCTGAAATTGTTTTCAAAGAACCTTCTCCTCACCTCTGTGCTGAATGAACCTACAGAAAAAGCTTGCACAAACCTGATTTGAAACTAAATAACTCCCGTTTTGGAGTGAACTGCATGATGAAGATGTAGTTATAAAATAAATAATGATTCAGCTCTAACTTTCAATTTTGTCCTTATTAAGTTGCTCAACCAGGTGTTGAAGCCAATAGAATTTGCTTTTCCTCTGCTGGAAAGCTATTTTGAGTGCAGCGTGACTGAAGAATAGCCACTTATTAGCTGCTCGGCAGTGCTCTCGGCTTTGCTGGTAGAATCCCCCCACAATTGCTCCAACAACGATTTTGCCAATACTCATCTGGCTCAATCAGCTGCTCTAACAGTGGAGTATGAAATTCTGCAGTGCTTGTGAGGGTGGTGAGCTGCCTGCTGCTTAACAGCTCGCTTCATGGTGTGGTGTCAGGAGGGAGGCAGCACTGATTTTGATCTTCAGTCTGTATTTAATTGTTTCTCTCTTCAACTTATCCTCTTCCAGTCTCAGTGCAGGATCCATCCTGCCTGAAATTCCAGGGTAATGTTGTGTGCTGCTCCAGAGTTGCCGTGATTCATGCTGGTGTTATGTTTCCTCCGTGATGGGGGATGGAATTCTTCTGTACCCCAACTAGACTGTGAGGATTAATTAAAGCTTGCAATGCAAAAACTTTTGTTCTGAGTACCCTGTATGCCATTGAAGTGGAAATTATTGTTTGCTACAGTCAGCCCGAACACCATCTGGGATTTCCACGTTCCTGTTTTAGCTCAGTTATACATTGCTGACCTTGATCTGGCACCATGAACAAAAGATTAACATTACAGTCTCTTGTTTGGTGTTTGGTACTGTGTCCAGACCCCGTGTAAGTCTGCATACATCCCAACAAGCTGTGCTCAGCACATCAGGACTCCAAGGGCTTTTCTATAGCTGTAAGCCTGAAACATCCCATTCCTTTTTCTGCACTTGAACGCTGGTATGGGCTAGATCCACGAAGCAGTGGATCCCTTTGGCCTTCTCCATTGTCACCCCCACCTGCAATTAACTTCAAGTCAGCTTGGCAAGACTGAGTAAGAAATGATGGTGGAATTGGGCTCTGCATTTCACAAAAGGTGTTTTCCCGATGCAACAGAATTGTCCCTTTGTGTGGCATCTAAAGTCCTATGAGGACATGGCAAAACAGGGCTGATAATGCCTGAGATCCAAGCCAGTAGTGGAAGTGATGCAGAGGCATCCCATAGTACTCCTGTATCTTCATAATACCTACACAACTTAACCTGTTTTGCCAGTTCACTGTGAGATCCTCTGCAGGGCCAGGTGAATATCTCTGAAACAGGCAAATGCCAGCTGTGATTTACTACTCTGCTTTTATGCACCAGCTTTTGTACAATTAAGAGTACATTTTAAAACCTTCTTGTGACTTCACTGTTTTTGTAAGACACTATAAACCAATGGGGTTAAACGACTGTGGAAGCTCTCCCAGTGTCAAGAGAGATACTCAAAATGGCATGGAATGCAACCAGCTCACTTGTGAGCTTATCCTAGGGAAGAGATGAAGTAACAAAGAATTTGAAGTTTACTTCTGAACTGAAGGATCCCAACAGGTACCTTACCTGAAAAAATGGGAGGCCTGACCTTCCTAAGAGTGTGCTATTTTTACAGAGGTACAGATGCAGTTATCTCACCACACTAATTGCTTACATTTACATATTTAAAGCGCCACGTGATAGGTTTCGGTTTTTGAGTCAGACCCCAATGCTGAGTGCTAAATAAACACCTAATGAAAGTTAGACATTATCCACCTGAGCTTTGTGTTCCCTCACTTTCCCCATAGCATCAGATTCTCCTGAGTCTTTGAAGTGTCCCTTCTGGGTTTCTGAACAAGCACAGAATTAAATTGGCAGGAATTCGGCAGCAACTGTTCCTCATTGAGGACAGCATCATGTGCATTACTCTCCTCCTCTGGCACCCTGAGACACTGGTTTCTGATTTTATGAAGAAAAGCTTAGGTGCTATCTACACTTACATGTTCTGGAGCCAGCCTAGGGCGAAATGTCTATTTGATAACTTTCAAGCAATCCCACTATGTGGATGTGTATTTGTTTGCCTTCAGACATCTACAACCAGCTGTCTGGTTTGAATCAATTTTTACCTAATGTCTTTGGAGATATTAAGCTCTTAAAAATTCATAAAAAGAGGCAAATGGGCCTATCACAAATGTGAAGGGTAGATGAAGAACTGGGAACAACAGAGAAGAGACTCAAAATGAGAATGAAAGAATGATACAGGAGAAACTGACGTCTAAATGTTTATTACAAGATAAACGCAATTTATTGTCATTATAATTTCCTTGATTACCTTTCAACCTTTTCTTAACGATGCCCATATGTTGCAAATAAGAGGGTTTTATGACTTTTTGTTCTCTCACCTTTCCCACGGCTTACATTCCCGCTTTAATTACTACGCTGACAGCAGACGCGCCGCCGACTGTGTTTGCCAGCCTGTTTGCGGCGGTCCCCGGGGAAGCCACCCCGCCCGGCCCCGGCCCGAGGCCGCCTGTCGTTCCGGAGACGTGCGCCAGGTGGCGGTGCCGCCACTGCCGTGCCGCTTCCCGGCCACCGGCAGGCACCGACTCAAGGACCGGGGGAAGCTTGTTTAACAATAAATCCTTGAAAAAATGCTTAGAATGGCTTAATATGGTGGATAAAGATAAGTTATTAGCTTCTATGCGGGTTTTCTGAGAACAATAATAAAACAGGAAAGTAAAAAATGAAGTTAGAAAGTGGCAGCACCATCAGGAAGGGACGGTGCTTGCTTTAGTCACTGTGCATCTCTGTAAGGGGAAAACAAATCTCAAGTATTTCTGAGTTAATATTACTATTTTTTTTTCTATTGATACAAATTTCATAGAAGCAATAATGTCGATTGTCTGATCTCCTTGAAATTATTGTGACTAGATGAGGTCTTGGAATGAAATCCATGGTGAGTAAAACTGCAACTCCTGATGACTCACCCAAAACTAATTTAATAGCTTGTGAATTTATAGTGCAAGAATATCAGTGAAGCTTGTTAACACTCTTTTCCTTCCATCCTGCCCTCATGATGTCAAGACGGTAATGTCATAATAACATCAAGAATTTCTATCTGCAGAGGAAGACTTGGGGGCGATGGTTGACAACAAACTGAACATGAGCCAGCAAAGCATGCAAAACCAACCATGTCCTGGGCCTCATCAAAAGGAGTGGCCAGCAGAGTGAGGAATTGTTTCTTACCCTTTACTCCACTCTTGTGAGACCCCATCTGGAGTACTGCACACACCTCTGGTGTCTCCAGCGTAAGGACATGGAGCAAGCTGTTAGAGCAAGTCAACACCAGGGTAATGAAATTAATAAGGGGACTGAAGCACCTGACCTACAAAGACAGTTTGAGAAAGTGAGGGCTGCCCAGGCTGGGGAAGGGAATGTTGTGAGGAACGTTCTAGCATCTGAAAGGGGCCTACAGGGAAGCTGACAAGGGACTCATAAGGAGCTGTAGTGACGGGACAAGGAGTAATGGGTACAAATTGGAGTGGAAAGAGTGAAAAGTTACGTTAGAAATCAGGAAGAAATTCTTTAGGCATGTTGAGACACTGGAAGAGGTTGCCCACAGAAACTGTGGATGCCCCATCCCTGGCAGTGATCAAGGCCAGGTTGGATGGGGCTCTGAACACCTTGGTCTAGGGGGAGGTACCCCTGCCATGCCAGGGGGTTGGAACCAGATGATCTTTAAGGCTCTTTTCAACCTTGCAACATTCTATGATTCTATGAAATAAAAAAGATGAGGCTGTTCCCACTGCAAGAAGACGGTAAAGTGGATTAAAAAAAAAAAAAAAAAAAAAAAAAGCAGCAAAGCTGGTACTATATTTGGAGCGTTCCTAATTGCACTGTTCTATTTCCAGCTGCCGAAATCCGCACTAGAATTTTAATTAAGGGCTAAAATTGTGCAGCAGATCCTGACAACAGGAAACAGCCTTAACAACGGGAAACAGTTATGTTATTTAAATAGGCTTTGAAATAATCAGATTTTATCTCCCGAAGCAGCACTCGGATGAATATTAAAGCTGCTTTTGTTCTCCCGGAAAGGGCTGCGCTTGATCAGCAAGCTCTGGGAAACCACTGGGGCCAGGCGAGGCAGTGAGTCGTTCCCTTTCCCACACGGTCCCCAAGGCTGGCAGAAAGAGTCGGGGAGCGCCCCGCGGCCCCACACACTCCGCACTGCCCGCGGGGCACCCCGGCCATGCGGGAGCGGCGCCCCGGGCACAAGATGGCGGCCTGAGGCGCCGCGCCCGCCCGCCTCCGCCGCAGCGCCGCGGCGCCCCCTACTGGCCGCGGCGTTCCCGCAGCGCCGTGCTCCGCTGCGGCGGCCGCAGCGCGGGACAGCGCACGCGCAGCACGGCTCCCCGCCCCTCCCGGTGCGCGCACAGGCGCATGCGCAAAAGGGCGCCGCGGCGCTGCCCCGAGGCGGGGCCGGGCGGGTCAGGTGACGCGGGGCTCGTGCTGAGTGACGGGCGGCAGGACCGGGCTCGGGGTTGGGAGCGGCACCGGCGGCCTGGCGGGGCGGGAGGAGGAGGAAGAGGAAGGGTCTCGGCCGCGGCCCCGGCGAGGCGCCATGGCGACCACCGTCACCACCCAGCGGGGCCCGGTGAGTGCTGCGGGCGCGGCGCTGCCGCGGGGCCCGCTCAGAGGTATCTCCTGTTACCGCTCGCCGCGCTGGGCGGGCGAGGCCCGGTTTGGAGACCCCGGTGGGCCCGCCCGGCCTCTGCCAGCGCCGCTGTGGGAGGGAGGCTCCGTGCCTCTCACCCTGCCCCAGCTCCGGCCGCGCCGGAGGGGGGAGAGGAAAAGCCCTCAAAAGCCCTCTCGTCTTCTCCAGGCTGCTGGGATGCGGGGGAGGGAAGTCTGCCTTGTCTCCCGGCTCCCCGCCTGCGAAGAGGCTTTGGGAAAGGGGAGGGGGAAGTCCCTCCTAACTGCGCGGAGTCCTTGAGGAGGCTGTTGTACCCGTTTTGTGTCCAAAGGCCTTTCCAAGGAGGGAATTGCTTATAATGAACCGGAGCTAAACCGCTTTCCCTTGGAAGCAGAGCTCAGCTCCCTGTGCTCGCGGCTCGGCGGGCCACGGGCCGGCCGCTGGCCCTGGAGCTGCCGCCTGAAAGCTGGAGCGGCGCATCCAGTGTAGGATGTAGACGTACGTGTTGGACAGGAGCTGAGCCGTCGTAAAACCAATTTACCAGCCTTCTGGGAGGTGGTGCTGACAGTTTATTGGGAATATGTTACTGTCTGGTTTTGCCCAGGGATAATCATACCTCACACCGGGGCGTTCTACATGTGAGGTGTTACAACATCAGCTTTCGACAGATGTGCTGTTCCTGTCTGTTCCTCCTGTCTGAAAGGATCTGGTAGTCATTGACAATATGATATTGCTTATGGTGGAGTGAGGTGTTTTTAAAAAACAATAAATTTACACTGCTGTATTTTATTATGTGGAAACAGCTACTTTAAAAAAAAAAATAAATCATGCAGCCTTGTAGAAAGAACAGTGAGGTGAATTACAGCTAATCTTGAAAAACGGCACTGCTGTCACTTTTCTTATGACAGTAATATGATATAGTTGTCAATTTTATTCCTTAAAGTGCCTTATTTGTTTTATTTATCATAACTGCCTTTTATTTACCATAACTTCAGTGTTACTCTTATAGATGTCTTGTTCTAGAATTTCCCAGGTACTTCTGTACAGTCTTTTGTTTCCTAAACTTGATTGAAGCCTGACAAAAGACATATGATGACTTACCCGATGCAACTTCGGCTTTTTGGGCTTCAGGTTTTTTTAATGTGTTGCTAACATTGTTGTACGTGCTTTTCCTCCATATCCACTTTAGAGATTTGAATGAGATTTTCAAATGAGTGAATAAATTATGCAGTATTAAGCAGGCATTCACAGCTGGGGGTGTCAATATGGTACATTCCAGCCTTTCCTAATTCTCAGAGAGGAAGATAAAATTCTACAGTTTTCTGTATACGCAACTGCATTACAAATGAATAGCCACTAAATGGTGCTAAAGGATTGGGAACCACTTCTTTCTTTACTGATGGAGAGAACAGTTCAGTCTTTCTGTTTAAACAACCAAGAAAATATTCAAGGTTGTTTCATTTGGCTAAGAAACTAAAGTGAGTTGTTGCCAGTCTATCCCTACACTTTCTAAAATTTCTTATTGCTTTTTAGTTTTTCAGATGAAGCAGAATTCATCCTGTCTGATATTGTAAATACTCTGCTAGAATATGGCTATCTCTGGCTCTTTTCAGGATGTTATGGAATTAGCATATTTTCACATTTGTAATCTTCTATGTACAAAACAGCTTTTAAAATCTAAACTGTAGCTGCATATGTAAGGATTGCTAAGTAATACCTTTAACAAGTGAGAGTGTTAATAAACAGTTTGACCAGGCTTTAGATTAAGACAGTCACAAAAACTTTGTATATTTGTGATTTCTTATCTAGCCAGTTGTACCCAATATTACTCTCCATGGCTGTTCTCCGTGATTATCCACCATGCTGGCAAATACATGAGGTCCTTCAAATTTAGATTAAGTGCCAACCGAGGGCTGCATAGACTTTGGCTCCTAATTTCCCTAATAATCACTACTCTGATGAGTAGTGACTCTGATGAATTTTTTTTCTTGAGATCCTCCAAAACTTTTTACAGGCATTTATCAAAAGTCCCTTTCCAGCTTTTATTAAGCTCCTTTGGGACTGGAAGGTGCTCTGTGGTCTCCCCAGAGCCTTCACTTCTCCAAGCATAGACACAGATGTCATATGGACACTCATTCTGTCTTCGTATTTTTCATTCATGTTCATATACCATACTTTGAGGTAGGTATTTTCACCCCCTCCTTTTTTTCATGTGAAAACTGCTCCATCAGGCTAACAATTGAGATCTCCTTTCTCTTTGTGTTGCATCTCAGAAGAGAACCTGGGTCTGTTTTCTCAGTGACTTCCTTGCAGGAAAGCTGCCACAAGGTGCATTCTAACTTTGTTCTATTCTAAACAAGTCCTCAGCCTGGCCTCACAAGTGCTCCAGCCCTTTTCATAGGCATTCTTGGTGGATCTTTGCTGGACTCCCTGAAGTTCATAATTTTTCATATACTGCTGGGCCCCAAACTGTCACAGTGTTTGGCCCAGCAATTGTTTCCTCTTCTCAGCCCACTGACTGGATTCTTATTCATCCAATTTTCTGTTAGGATTCTTCGCTGCAAGAGTACTCTGCTCATCAATGTTTTGCTTGCTCTCCACCTCTGTGAAGGTACAGGCAGTCCTGCCAGTTGTTCTCCAGTTTGTACCGGTGCCAGGCATTTTTCTGGCCAAAGTACAGGTCTTTGCCCTTGTTGAATTTCATGAGATTCCTGCCAGTGAATTCTGTCTCTCTAGTTGGTCCTGTCATCATGTATACCAGTCATTTCCCCCAGAATTTAATGTCATCTTCAAAACTGATAAGGATGCCTTTCGTCTTCAACTTTTGAGGTGAGGAAAAATACTAGACCCATAAGTTAGTTTCCATACAGACCTCTGAACAGCTTCACTTTTAACCAACCTCCAGTGTCGTTAACCACTGAACTTCAGCTTCTGAGCTCAGTGCCTCAGTCAGCTTCTCATCCATCCAGCAGTCCACCCATTCAGATTGTAACAATCCACCTTTGATACCTTCAGCACTTCCTTAGTCATATATTCTTGTTTTGGAGAAGGCAGATGGCTCATCAGCTTTTTATTCTTTTAAAGTCTTGGTAAAGGCTGGCTATTCCTAATCTCTCTTTTTTTTTTTTTTCCTTCATGTGTCAAGGAATGTCTTCCAGAAGCACTTCATGAATTTCTTAGTCACTGAGGTGAAGCTGACTTGCCTGTGGTTCCTCAGGTCATCTTTTTTGCCCTTTGGAATGCTGGGTGTGAGATTTGTCTTTCTCCAGTTATAGGGGAGTTCCTCTAATCTCCATGAACTTTCAAAGATGTTAAAAGAGCAGCCTTCAACAAATACCAGCTCTTTGAGGACCTCTAGATGCTTCCTATCTGGTACCAATTTTTTCTTCAGTGTGTAAAGCACAGAACAACAGTTCAAAATTCTGTCATTCAGTTTTTCTTTCTTAAAAACAGTAAAACAATTTAAAGGAGAATGGTCAGAAATTTTTGAGTAGTTCAGTGTTTAGAACTCTTTGGTGTTTTGAAGAAGTTTCATGTTAAGACTTCCTTGGTAATTGCTGGTGTGGAAACCTTAATTATGGTTCCCCGAGTGTATTGTGTCTGGGTAAATGTTTCTGTAACTCGGGGCATTTGTGGCTGTGTTTGGCTCTTTGTCCCTTTCCCTCCCTTACACAGGTGCCAGTACTTGCAGAATCAGTGAGTTGAAGGTTCTGACAGCTTCTGTTTGCCTCCAACCCTTGCTTCTTCTGATGAGATCTTCTCACTGACCCACTTTAGAACTCTGGCACCATTTCATGTTGCGTAAGAGAACAGGAAGGTGAGCCTGAGACAGCCCCATCCTCAGTTACATCAAATAGCTGTAGAATATCACACCATCTTCAGTTTGAAGAAATTGGCATGCAGTTTTTATACCTGCAACATTCTGCTCTGAAGTTCCACAGAGCTACCTCTTGGTGGCTGTAGGAGATGGGAGGGGCAATAATATTCTATTTGTAGGTAATCCATATTTTTGAGATGCAGTGCTGTCAGGAAGGTTTATTAGAAAGGTATTATAAGGCAGGCTTGTTTTTAATTTGTCTTCTGAATTGTAGTCCCATCCCTGTCCTGTTGCTAAGTGGAATTAATTTTTTGTTCTACAGCTAGTGACTTGAGCTTCACATTCTTTCTGAAGTGCTGTTATAGTAGAGGGAAGTACGTTTGTTTCAAAGTAGTTGTAGAGTAAGATCAGTGACACAGCTGTCACGTATGTTTTCCTTGCTTTTAAAATAAAAACTAGTTGAATTTTGGTTACATAAGTTTGTATTTTTAATTCAGGTTGGGAGATGGTAATTATGAGCCTGCTTTTAAATGCTTTGAGAAAGATGTAAATTGATCTGTTTTCTTTGCAGATAAAGGATTGCATGATACTGATTTGTCTCTATCAATATGGAATCAGCTGATAATTAGTATAAGAACATACTGAGTAATGTATTTCCTTCAATAAACACCTCTCCTAGATACTTCACAGGCTATATCACCAGGACTTGTGAACCAAGTCTTAGTCAGAACTGAACATATGAGTGTGTGCATCTGCTGTTCCCCACCCTTCCCTTTTGGAGGGTTTTACCATGCAGACCTTTGAGAACTCAGTTAACACTAGATGGTTTTAGGTTCTATGTATGTCAGATCTGCAGTACTAGGATAAGAGTGTGGCTTTGTGTGAATAACCTAGAATCAGCTTAGCTGCTGTAAGAAAACTTCAGTCTCCTTTATGGATTTTTTCCCCTTTGGATTTCTGTAGAGAGACTAACTAGTTTTTTTATTTTTTTTTTTTGGAGCAGGTCTTGGCTAACTTTTATGATGGCTATTATTAGGCTTCTGTTGTGAATGACTTCAGCTTTCCAATATCAATGTGAAATGGGGACAAAAGAAGCTATCCTGTTTTCTGGGAGTTTGACAGAGGGAGCTTGCATAATATGGAAATGGGATTTCAGGTGTGCAGCCATCACTTTTGACTATGGGAAATATTTGTGATGTCTGTTCCTTGAGGTGCTAATAGTACCAGATTTGGAACTTCCTGGGACCAGGGCTGGAAGGGGACACTGCTGTTAATGCCATTTCCTTGCTAATTCTGGGTCCATTTCAGATCTTGCCTAAATGGATTATGTTTTATTTTAAAATGATACGTAATCCAGTGAGAAGGCTGTTACAACACCATGTCTTGTTGCCAGCCAAACTTAAATAAACTTCCATTATTAACTTCTAGCTGAGTTTTTTCCTTCTCTGCCTGTTTTTTCTTTCCACTTAAAACTTCAGCTGCGTAGGTTTCTAACTGTAAAATTTTAAGGTAATAAGTAAGCAAAACTCCTTTTTTACTTTGCTTCCCAGTAGCCCAGCAGCAGGCATTCAGTGCTTCCTCCTGAACTTTTCAGATAAACTTCCTTTTTGGCATGTGATACCTGCTGTTGCCAGGATCTTGAGGCTCTCAGATAATCATACAAAACAGTCATACATGTGATTTGGCAAGAGCTGCAATTTCTGTCTCCAAGATGCAATGTTGACATGCAAATGCTGTGTAATCTTGAAAAGCTATGTCCTCAAGGCCTGTTAGCTTCTTAAATTATGTTCTGTAGGCATGCATCTGCCAGATACACAATTGAGTAATCTTGCTTGGGATTGCAGCATGGGAAATTGCACTATGATCTTGATGAGGTAGAGAGTTCTGTATTAAATATGTATTCCGCTCTATATAGATGGCAGAAATGAATACAACTTAATTTATAAATTTTCTATGACCTTTTTTTGCCTTTTAAAATGTTATTATAGATTTTTGTTACTTTAAAACTATGATCTCTCTAAATGTATTTGAATTGATAGTGTTCACTGAGTATTTAATACTTAGAAATAACCTGAGATGTTGAATTGACAAGTAATGGGTAGAAACTTTCCCTTCATACTGTAAAACCAATGGAAAATACGTGGGGAATGCTGATTCATACTGGTTCATGTCACAGAAATTCTCTACTACTGCTTTTTGTCCTGTCTCATTCTCATGATGGACCAGATTTTTAATTCCCATGTTGTTGTTTTGAATGTGGTAGAATTTTGTCACCAAGGTTAGTTGCAGACTGTGTTTGACACTGGAAAAACATTAGGACATCTTTATTGTGTTTCAGGATTTGGTCCATAGGCAATCCTGTTTTACAGTCTGTCTTGAAGGTGACTGTGGAAGTGACCTTTCAGATGAAAGCACTGTGCTGTGTCTTGGCACAGGAACGATTGGACAACACGTGGGTGATGAATAAGTGAAAGAACTGGATGCCATCAGATATCATATATGAATGTGTTGTAAAACTTAGTGGCTCTGACTTTTGTATGGGCTACTTAAATGATTACTTGCAGAGCAGCTTTGGCTCTCTGTCCTACTTTTTTTTCAAAGGCTTATGTTGGAAATTATTGTTTCTGAAAAGGAGAACGTTTGCACGAGTTGGCAGTTTTGTCATTTAATTTGTTCTTTGTTCATGCTGTCAAAACAAGACTAAATTCTCCTTAATTTGTTGCACTTTGATTTATAGTCATCTCTTTCCCGTTATAAAAGTATAAAGTCGTCTTTTTTGCCTCTCTGTCTTAAGGTATTTGTTGGTGAGCTTCCTCAAGATTTTCTTCGCATTACCCCAACCCAGCAGCAACAGCAAATCCAGCTGGATGCCCAGGCAGCTCAGCAGCTACAGTATGGAGGAGCAATGGGTACAGTAGGAAGACTCAGTATTACTGTAGTACAGGTATAAATGATGCCATCTTTGTACAATTCAGTAATTTTAAATAATAAATGCAATTTTTAAAATTGGTGGGCATGGAAACATTTTGTGTTGGAATTTGAGTTACTAAATTACTTGTAAATGGGTAGTAATTCTTAAGGGTTTTGTAGCTTCATGTTTCTGTACATTAATATTTTGTCCGGTTTTATGTTTCATCACTGCCTGGTGCAGTGACTTCCTGTAAACCTTGCTATTATAGCACATAATCAAATAAACTCATGGGGTTTTTTGCAGTGAATAGATTTCTCTGAAGACTTCGGTTCAGAGGCTTCCTGTACTTGAAAGACATTAGTAATTTTGAAAATAATATAGGGAATTGCATTTACCTTATGTATGGTTTCACATCCTTCTCCTCAAAGCTGCTCTCCAGCCAGTTGGCCCAAAGTCTTATTGTCATATATATATATATTGCTTTTCCTTTATTGAACTTGGAGATTCCTGTCTGTATATTTCTCTTGGCCTGTCAGGGTCCATCTGAATGGCAGAACAACAGACAAGAAATACTCTTCTCTGTCTAGGAATTTAGGCAGGAATGCTGTGGAATCTTGGCTGCATTTTGAGACCTGTGGCATTCTGGATAGGAGATTTACCGTGGTATAGTTATATATATAGAAGATGAAAATCTGGTTGAAGTGTGCTGTATTTAAATATGTGTAGATAAAGTAAATCAAACAGCATGCCTTAATTCTGTTACTAATAAACTGATGGAAGATCAGAAAAAGTTTCTGGGGAGGTAATTTGCTACTTTTTTTTTTTCCCAGATATATAGGGATGGGTGTGAGTTTGTCTAAGCACAGCTGATGACCACCTTTTTTTTGATGAAGGTTTGATAAACTGTCTAATTCCACAAACTGAGAGAAACTGAGAGTGTAGATAGTGCTTAGTTTGGATGCCAGCTTTCTTACTTTTATTTTTAAGTCCACATTTACAAGAAACAGTTTGAGACCTTTCTCACCAGCTCTAATATATGAACTGATGAACCAGCGTTTTCCCTGAAGGAGAAAAGAGCTTTCCAAGCCTGAGGTGCAGCCTTTGTGGTAAATGTTGCAGTGCAGGGTCTCAACTGTTGTGAGTTCTGTAAATGTCCTGTAGGTGGGAAATGCCCTGGAGCACCATGGTTTGTCACTTTTCTTACTATAAAAAGAGCCATGGAGTTAGTACAGGTCAAAGAAGCAGCACATCCAAAAATCCCAATTTCTGCTTGAGCACAGCTGTGCAGCAGTACTCAGTGTTGTGTTCAGGACTGTCATCACCATGTTTTGTTCTAGTCTTCTGATGTTACAGCAAAATGTTGGATCTCATCTGATTCTGTACAGCATCTGTTTTTGTAATGTTAGGCCTTAATGTGTCCACTGAGTTAACTACTATTAAATGCACATGCTGAAATGAGTGTTTAATCACTTTGAAACATATGATTTACTGTGACTAGTTTACCTCAGTTGAACTGCTTTTGCGGGTTGTGCTTTTGGATTGTGTGATATTCTTGAAGGTACTGGATTTCTGTGTTTCATCCTTTAAAAGAGTTTAAGTGAAAGAGGAAAGGCTACCTATAACATTACACTTGTGATTGTATGTTGGAGATCAGATATCCAGAGAAAAATTGAACTTGTTACAATGTCCTTGTAGTCATGTATTTTGTGCTTTGGTATGAAGTAATTTATTTTAGCCACAGTGAAGGTGTGTATTTTCTACATAAGTAAGTTAAAACGATGTTCCCTTTTCAAGGTCTCCCAGACACTTAATGGTGTTACTGGTTTATGTTTTAATCTGTATGCTGTTTTTCTTTACTTTTTAACTCTTTCTGTCGCAGAA
Organism: Parus major; assembly: GCF_001522545.3. NCBI lineage: Eukaryota > Metazoa > Chordata > Aves > Passeriformes > Paridae > Parus > Parus major. Next base: position 16,120,218 of record NC_031774.1, read on the forward strand.
TTTAATCTACTCCTTTGTTCAATATTTCAACTAATAGTAATTAACTTCTCAAGTTAATATCAGCATTATACACTTCCTGGGTTTCTTTTCTTTTCAGGCCAAACTGGCAAAGAATTACGGAATGACGCGCATGGATCCGTATTGTCGGATACGGCTGGGATACGCTGTGTATGAAACTCCAACAGCACATAATGGAGCCAAGAACCCCCGCTGGAACAAAGTTATTCAGTGCACTGTTCCCCCGGGTGTGGACTCCTTTTATCTAGAGATATTTGATGAGGTCAGAATTGCTGTATATTTTTTCCACCCCTCCCCATCTTCAGTTTGGACTAAGGTTTGGCTGAAACATTGCAAAAAAAGGAATGAGTTAGCAGAGTTCCTTAGCCATGTTCTCTGGGAGATGACAAAAATTTTTCACAATTTCAAAAGCAGCTATTCTCAAGGCTTTGCTCTTCCCCAGGAATGTCAGAACTGTTACTTTTCTTTGGTAGCTGATAAAAAGGCATTAGCAGGCTCGCCTACAAAGGAAGAGAAGCAAAAGATGTCCGAGTGCTATTTAAGCTCCTCTTGGCTATCAAAATGCCCTCTAGCTTTATGTCCTTCACTGTCCCAATAATGTTGTACAATGCTGTTTTACTTGAAAATTCTTTGGTGCTCTTCTAACCTAGGGAGAGCTTGGAAGCTTTTCCAAGCTTGAAAATCTGAGAATAAAATTGTCAAATACAGACTGTGTGTGTGTAGTCACTAGGATTTATTAGGAGAAACTAAGAGGCTACAGCTAAGGCTAAAGTCATGGTTTACCTTTTTTTTTCTTTTTGCTGCCTCTCTCACTCTGTAGTAAAGCATGACAGTGCAGCAGCTATATGGTCATTACCAAGCGAGGCTTTTTGGATGCTGCTTTCAGGGCCTGTCTGATTGTCAAGTGTCTTTCATTGATGCAGTAGGGGAACAGATCATTACTTCTGTCTGCTGGAGTTCACAGCCTATCATAGTAAACAAGCTGTTTATGTTCATGTAATGGCCTCTGTTGTGATGTCATGAGATTCACACTGCCTGTGATGATGTTAGGATGCTATATTTCTAGAGTGTTCTGCTTCAGTTTTTCATTTTCTTGCTATTAAATACCTGCAATCAATCTATAATCCCACTTAAAGTGTCCTTCATCCTTGTTGGAAAGAACATGGCCAAAATATTTATTGATGCTTCAGTAGTTTCAAAGGGAATAAAATTAACAAAATGAATAGCATCAAACTGAAGTGTTAGTCAAGGACAATTTTAAGTTTGGGGTTTCTTTCAGGACAATTAATTTGGTTATATTTTTCAAAATGTATTTCAGAGAGCCTTTTCAATGGATGACCGAATTGCTTGGACACACATTACAATTCCCGAGTCTCTGAAACAAGGAAATGTGGAGGATGAATGGTACAGCTTGAGTGGAAGGCAAGGTGATGACAAGGAAGGAATGATTAATCTGGTTATGTCATACACGGTAAGCTGAGTCTGGGGTGGAAAGGGAGAGAAGCTTCTTTAGTAGTGGGAGTGAGATATTTTAGATTGAAGTAGATCTATTTTACAATACTGGGTGTTTGTGTATGTTGGCATTCAAAATAATTATATTTAACTCTGGGAATAGCAGTCAATAAATAATAAAAAACAATAAATACTTTGTGGTCAGATGGCAATGGGTATTTATCTTGTTTTGCGGTTAACAAAATTCAGCTTATTCCTGTTGTTGAGGAGATCACTGAGATCAGGTAGCTGGGTGTGCAGCTGCTGTGAGAGCTGCAGGTTGTGCCCTGGCCGAGGGACATGGTGGGAGCCCCAGGCAAGGGACCACGACCTGGGGCTGGCCCTTTGCACCACAAAGGGCACAGGGACCTGTGGCACTGGTCAGGGGACCTGACAGTGGGACACAGCAGGAGGTGGTGAGTCAGCAAGAAGACCCCAGACTGTTTGGGTGCACAGACTGTGAGGGTGTAAAAGCCCAGGGATTCCTTTGTTGAAGGTCCCTCCCTAGAGGCACCAGCTCGAGCTGTTTCTGCATTACTGCCTCATGATTAAATTGCTTTAAGGATCCAGATGTGTGAAACACTGCCATGGGAAACGCAGGGCTGAGCTGGTAAGGAAACCCTGTCTGACTGTGAGTGTGGGGTGTGCAGGGAATCAAGAAGGGCACCATGGGGTCACTGGAGCCACCCACTGCAAAGGGGCCTTGGTCTCAGCAGCTACAGGCTGGAGTGGGTGACAGAGTGGCTCCTGGATGGTCAGACAGGAGAGTTTCCTTAACACTTTTTTTTTAGTACATATAAAAAAGAAATCCTCAGCTAAATGGTGCATTGACATTTCTAATTTAATAATAATTTTTAAAAAGCGTTGTGGAATCTAACAATAACTTCCCCCTTCCCCCCCCCCCAGTCTTTAATAATTGTGTCAATTTAAAAGCAGAAAAATAGAAACTTTTCTCTGTCTTAGGTGTTTCTTGGGTAGTTTGAATGCTCTTTCAGATGACATTATTTTTCACTTCCTTTCTTGTTCATTTGGTGCTACTAGTCATGAACTGCAGACTTACACTGGTTTATTTAGCAGCTCCTGGAGTGTTCTCTTCTGTCACCTTTATTTCAAGTAGCTGTTGGATAAAGTGTAGCACGTGCAGTCCTGAATGCTTCCTACTGCACTTGTATATCATCGGAAGTTCCAAACTGCTGTTGAGTGCGCAGCTGGGAACAGATATTCCCTGCTGTTTGAAATTCACATTCTGCCCCAGATCTGAACGGTTGTTTCATTACCCTGGGGAGAGAAGAGTTTATAATTAACCTTGCAAACTGTGTCCCTGTGAATGAACTATTCATAATACTCAATATTTTCAAGGATCAAAGTGAATTGAAATATAACTGAAGTTATTGTGGTAGTGAAAGGCAGTGGAGTTAATTTGATACTTTGTTTAAAACACTGTTTTACCTCAAAAATAATTGATTTAACTAAAATTTGCTTCAAGGAGCAGTGTGCTGCTTTTAAAAATAAAAAATAAGAATAAAAATCAGATTTTGTCTAATATTTAATTTATTATGAGTATGTTGTACATTCATTTCACAAGGCTAAGGCACAAATGCCGATTAAACCTGTACTTTAAAATAATTAATTTTGATAATAACATTTTATCACTCTTGCAAAAGGTGAGTTTGACATGATGTGTTTTTATTGATTCATAGGCAAATTAATTGCCATTTGAAAGATGGTAGTTCAGTTAGTTTGCCAGAAGTTTTGCTTGATATAGATTAGCACTCATCATAGTCATATTGTGCTACTGAGCGTGGATTCGCAATGTGATGACTTGTTTGCAAGCACTTTTAATTGCTGATGTTTTTTTGCTATTTCTTGATTTGTTCTAATCTGTGCCTTTCCTGTCAAGTCTTTGCCAGCTGCCATGATGATGCAGCCCCAGCCAGTGGTCCTGATGCCCACTGTATATCAGCAAGGAGTTGGATATGTGCCTATAGCAGGTATGTTTTCTCTCCTTGAAGACTGTGAACCTTCCAGATGAAGGGTGTTGCAGAAATGAATACTAAATTACTCCTGTTTTTTTGGAATGTAAAGGAAGCTATAAACAATTTTCCCTTAACTTTTCCTGTTACATGTTTTTATGAGAAGAGGGAACAAATTAAGTACAGCTCTGCTTTCAGTCTTGTACCCTGTTTAATACAGCTGCATGAGTCTGAATAAATGTATTAAAATCTCTATCAAGTGGTGAAGGCTTCTCTTTTTGAGTACTTATTTTATACTTTGATCAGGTCACTAAATAGCTATCTAGCAGGCTGCACTCTTTAAGTTGTGCTTACTTAAATGATGGGAAGCCATGTCTGAAGTTGTTTGCACTTGAGAAGTTCCCCAAATGAATTGTGCTGTTGGAACTGCAACTTCTGTAGCCCACAGTGGGATTAATTTTTCTGTGGTCTATGAAAATGCTTTATTGGAAAGAAACTTGCTACACAGCATTTGAAGTATTCACAGCTCAGTGAATGAAAAATGATAGGTAGCTCTGAGATAACTCTTCTTGATGTGTTTACATAACTACAGCAGGTATTGTCAGTGCTTTTGGTTGGTTCAAAGAGAGTTTTGGACTTGTAGAGAAAAATGTGTTAATTTATGTTTTGTAATTTTGCTGTCAAAGATGAAAAGTTTAAAGTGTGGAAATAATTTTGAATTTGTCCTACTTGGGGAGCTGATAAATTCAGTTGAGTTTGTGTTTCACTTACAGCTCTTAAAACTCCCAGTTCATTCTGTGGCTATCTATTCAGTAGTATGTGTACTTTTCAGGGAAAGTAAGAGATAAATTCACAGTTTTTAACTTCTTTGTGTGCAAGTTTATGAATGAATGATAGTGTGTGTGTAACATAATTGAAGTGCTAAGGGATGATTCAGAAGATACATATATTTTATTTTTCTTTTGTAAGACTAGGAGATGATTGAATTTAAAATTACTAGGAGATGATTGAATTTAAAATTCCATTCACTGTAAAAACGAATCTCATCAACTGAAGACTGCATATGTAAGTTAGGAATCATACGTCCTGTTACATTTTTACTGAGTTTAGTTAGAGCAAAATATGGAAAAGTTGGGCTGCATGTTTTATTCCCTGACAAAAACATGCAGTTTGCTTCATTTTAAATGTTTTTGTTAATCTGAGTAGATTAATTGTCAGATTTGAAGTGTTGCCAGTGAAGTGCTTTGAACTGGAGTGTACGTTCCGAAGGGCGATCCTGTTGTGGTAAACCGGACCGTCTATACTTAAAACATGGTCATCTTGTTTATAGTTAAAAGATCTGATAGAAAGCTCTAGCAAATTTCTTGACTAGATCAAAATGAGAATATTCATATTACGAAATTTCTGTGCCAGATTATAAACAGAAGATATTAAGCAGAGACTAGTTTCATGTATAATTGAAACTAGACATAGAACTGAACAGATAAAACAGATAGAAGACTTTCAAACTTGCTATTCAAGTATTGGATCTTCAGATCATGATGTTCTGTATATTATTTATCTTGAGAATATTTTCTATTTGGACAAGTGAAGAAATAACTAATAATCTGCAAGTGATAGTAATGTCTGACATTTTAGCAGCTAAGAATTTGGGGTCTATATGGTGGAGCATTGCCCTTCTGCCAAGATCCAGCATGTTTGTTTTAATTGCTGCTGTAATACTATTTTGTATTCAAAATTCTCCCTGCATCTGTGACTTGTATTTTTAAAGCCATTGCCAAGTTCCACCCCTGGATTTGAACTCCCCTTTTGTTATAGGAAAGCTTGAGTATGCTTCCTTGACTTCATAAATGCCAAACTTTTTACAAGCCACCTTTGACCTACATTAGGAATTTTTTACTCTTTTTACATATTACTATGCTTTGTGTTTGCTGTTCTAGCATTTCTGTGGACATCATCAAAATTTCCCAAAGCACTGTGAATTCTAAAGCTTTGACTTACTAATCAATGATCCACTCATAATAATTAGATGGCTCTTTAGGTTTGGAGTTGGAAAGTGACTTGGCTGCAGAATACTTTTGAGATTTCATACATTTAATAGCTTAATAAAAATAATGTCAGATTATTAAAGGAAACAATAGTGCATCTTAGAAGACATCTTGGAGTTTTTTTAAATACTTTTTGTGTACTGAACTAGATGCTCCTTCTGAATTCTGTGAACTCTTTCAGAAAGGTGCATGAAAGATGCTGGCCTTTCATTGCACAACTAACTGTGTCTTCTGGGCCCACTCTGTTTGCACATTTCTTTTGAAACACTGTACAGTATTTGCTCTCTTTCTTTTGAGACTGCTTCAGGAAGGATAATGGACATCAGTATGTTCCTGCTTTGCATATTTTTAATTCAGATTTTTTACCTGTGCAGCTAAATTAATGTAGTCAGTAATGCTTTTCTTTCTGAAGAGTGGAAGAGCATCATTGAATAGTTTATTATATTTGAAATGGAGGGGATTCTGCTGTAGAAGACTGTCAGAATCGAAGCCTTATCTATGATGGAAATGGAGTGTGTGGACTAAAATGCTTATCCAGATAGTTTTAACAGTTACGTCTTAACTGTCCAAAAGAACTCCTTTAAAGAGAGATGATTAAGTCAAATGTAGGGGTCTCACAAAGGCCAAGCTGTTTTTCTGTAACAGAAAACTTACTTATGTTCAAAACTAACTTTCTAATTAACTAGCCTTGTAATTAACGCTGTAGCAGCTAATCACGTTCTGTCATACAAGCTGAGGTAAACATTAGAAACAAGCAGATAGTCACTATGGTAAGCAGATGAACACAAGTAATACTCATTTCCTCACATTTGGTGGTAGATGGAGCTGTGTGAAGAGAAGTGGCCGTAGTATATTCTTGCACCATGGTAATTAAATGCAAAATTTTTAATATTGAAAACTTCTGATAACAGAACTAGCTGTTGCTTATAAGATATAGGTGCCATGGTAGATGTATCTATGGATTGGTTATGCAAAACTTAGAATTTGTGAACCCTGTTGTTACTGTTGCAGAAGTTGAGTTTATCTACCACCTCTTCCTGTTTCTTTTTCTAAAGATTACTTAAACTGTAGAATATTTTGATATACTGGTGCTTGCAGTATCTTCTTGTAGTGAACAGTACCAGAGACAGTGAGCTAAAACATGTTAGTTCAATAAGCCAGCTATATTTCTTATAAGCTAAATATTCATTAATAGGATGAATAGGAAACTCGCTTTTACTTAGTTTATAAACTTGCTGTGTTAAAAGTGTGTTAAAAACCTGTGTATTTCTGGGTCCTGTCAGAGTCGAGAATACCACTTTTCACTGAGGCAAGGTTGTGTGTGTGTGTACATTGTTCCTTTAGTTGCCCTCATTGAGAATCATGGGTTAGCTTGTGATGTTACTGGTATTTGTTCAGAAAACCATGAATATACGTTGTCCTTTGTGGTCTGTAAAATATAATCCTTGCTGCAAACACCTGGTGGCTTACTTTGACAACATTTCCCAATGGTTACTTCTGCATAAACAACACTTTTAGGAAACTTGTTCAGGGCACTGAAGCAAATTAGTTGAGAGACTGGATCCTAGCAGCATTTAGTTTTTTAGTATTAGGTAGTTTAGGTTTTACCCAACTGCTTAATTTTATCCAACTTTCACCTTTGGAAGGTAAATAATTAATATCCTTTTAAAAATAGATTAATATTTCTTTCCCATGTCTTATTCCTTTCCCCTTGTCCCTTCATTTTCACCTGTCTTTAGGGCTTGAGTACTTTGCTCTGGGTAAGTTTCCAAGCTCTTTTCTCACTCCCATCCTCATTGACTCAAGAGTCTTTGCATGAATTCACCTAAACAGCTTTATTTGTTGCAGCAGACTGTATAACAAGGTATTGCCACTTGGTTATCACAATAGAACAATGTAATGCATCTTCTGCACATTATTAAAGCCTCTCGAATCTGTTGGAAAGTCTTTAAAGGCATCCCCTCAGCTTCCAGCCATAGTGGTTAAACTGATTGCTGGTAACAATGTTGATGGATATAATGTGATGTTAAGATATCCTTCTGAGCCTGTTGTATGTCAGTGAGCTGTACTAGGTGATAGTATTGCTTTTCTGGAAGAGAAACAATTCTTGCAGTTGTTTGGCTACTGCAAGATTAGTGGAGAAGCAGATAATGTCACAACTTTTGGTAAACTTAAAAGCAAAAAACTTGAATTTTGTAATGACAATTAGAAGACAACCTGCTAATTGCCTTAGATTTAATTTCCTTAATTAATCTTCAAATAAGCTTTCTTTTTAAAAATTGACATTTTTTTCATCAGTGCATATTTTTCATGCACTTCTGTTTTAGATCTACATCATGTTAAGGACCTGACTAGAAGTCTAAAGGCAAGTCATGTTACAGGAAATCAATTTTCCTTCCTTTTAGACTTCCTTTACTGTGATATTTTTGAATTGTGCAAAGATGCTGTGACACCACTGTCTTTGATAAAAGCATTGGTCTTCAATCAAATAAATTCAGAAAATTTTAGAATTACTTCTTTGAGATATGATGTCACTTCTTGATGCCCTGAATTTCGGAAAAATGCTGTAGATAAAACTGTTGTGATTGTCACAACGTATTTGGTTAATTCAGAGAAATGGAATTTTAGCATTTTTCTGTTGTTTCATACGCTTAATTTTTCTAGCAGTTTGCAAAGAAGCAACATTTTAAAAAGATGAGATGGCATGCATATTTTAGTAGTGAGTTGTTTCCTGGAGCAAATACCAGAAAAGGGTTACCAGTTTCTTCATTTAAATGAAAAAAATTATGCTGAGAAGGTTCCTCAGTCTACTCTGAACGAATCTGTGCATGGGACCAAATGATAATGAGTTAAGAAATCAAACACAGAGCACTTGTCTGAAAAAGAAAATAAAATTACAAGTGTGTAATGCCTTGTATGCAGTTGGAAAGAGTTTACCCTGTCAGTTCTGCTTTGATGCTTTCTTTTATTGCTGCTTGCAGCAATTGACTTGCTATTGTTTTATGTATTGGAATGTCATTGCTTATGCCAGCATGTTTGCCATTGCCATTTCACTGAATTGGAAAACAGTGCTCCATTCTTCTGATTTATAACATGTACCTAATATCTGAGAGTAACACAGGAGTCCACAATTCCACTGATAGTGGATTCTTACATTGTTTAGTTCCAGTTTTCACCTGTCAGTGATACAAGGTTTTTTAACTTAAAGCAGCTTTTTACTGAACATTGATAATTTGGAAGCTTATCATAACTTTCTCTAATAACTACATATATATGTCTGTTTGCTAAATTTCAGTGCATAGTTCTTCAAGTTTATGCTTAAATCTTACTTACTGTCTTGTAAATCAGAAATTATGGATGCTTTTAGCCTCAGTGAGGAAAACCCCAAAGTACTCTTCAATTGCTATTTGTATAGCTTGAATGTTTCGCTTCATGAAAAGTAAGCATTTATCATGGAGGCAATTATTAAAAATCTGTGATGCTAACTCCACTACTAACAGTAGACAGCTGTCCTGGTTTAGGGCAAATTTGGGAGAAAAAACTACACTAAAACTAGTAAGAGCTGAGAAAATGGGTTTTGAAAATCCTTGGTGAGAAACAATACAGTCAAGAAATTTCTTGTGTCTTAAATTGATTATTTATATTGGAAATGCTTTTTGAATGCTGCCTGTCCAGATGTCTGGCTTCATAATTACCTATTTTTGATGAAAGCAGTAAGGAAAACAGTGTTCTAGTCTTGATTTTATTTTGGCACTGATAAGACACTGAAACGGTAAGCTCTAGGAAGCTGTGGTACTTGAGAAAAGAGCCTCATGTTTAATTTGGATTAATACATCAAACTGACCTCCTGTATAGATAGTTCATACACTGTTTAGGCTGATTGTTGGATAATCTTAGGCTGTTCATGACTTAGTAAAAAATATGGGGAAGTTCATGTTAGAAGTAAAACATAATTTCTATTGCTTGGTTCTTTCAGGTAGTTTGCAACTTCTGGTTTTTTGAGGCCTCACATCATCTTATGCCCCTTTTAAATGCCTGCATTGTTTGTGGGCAGTGTGAGGAATGAGTTGAGGTCTGTTGAAGCTCTACAAGAGGTAGTGCAAAATTCTGCTGGGTAATTGGGTGAAGTTTATTTGCAGTGTTGGTGAGGACTGCACAATGGTTTGCCTCCAGGGTGTCTTGATGGGCCATGTGTTCAAACATGTAGTGCCAGACAAAATTCCAGAGACTGTGGTCCAAAGACCATAAAAAACTGTGGAGCCAAGGTTTAGGGTGGTGCAGAAAAGGTGACAGATACCTGTGGTAGACCTGTGATGCAGATGGCTGGGCAGAAATATGGGTCCAGTGTTCAGGTAATAAATTTAGGCGATTATGACTCGGTATGAATATTTTGGAGTAGACGCAGCCTGTGTGTTAGACTTAAAGCCTCTAGGTTCCTTTTTATTTTTTTCTTCTAATTAGCCTTAAGATGATTAAAAAGGGGATTTTAAAATCAAAATTGGAGAACACAGATAAATAGGGAGGTGTTTACAAATCAGTAATGAATCCCTTCAGATAGGACAGGAGTCCCAAGCTGAGGAGAGAAATAGAAAAGAGTATATCAGGTGAAATCCTGGGTGCAGTGCTCACAGTCAATCTGTATTCACTTAGAACACCTGGTCAGCCAGAGTTGGTATTTAGCTCATCCAGCCTTGAATGTGAATTATAATTTAGCATTTTTATGCTGACAGAAAAAAACAAGTCACTGGGATGCTAAAACACTTGTACATGTTGAAGTGAGTATAGACATTTCTTACTAAGTAGTTAGTGAAGAAAATCTTGAAGAGACAAGGTAAGTATTGAAAGTGCTCTTTGCTCTTTTATTAGATGTTAGGTTCTGAGTAGAAGTAGTATAATATAATTGAAATATTTTCAATCACATAAGTACTTCAGTTATTATCTTAAGAGAGATGAGGCTGCAAAGAGGTACTCTTGAAAATTATATTGGTTATACATACATATGCTTTGTTATGATTTTTGAGCAGTTAGAATTCAGTAGAAGGAGAGGCAGCTTCTGATCTACTCCTGAGTAATAAATGAAAACTGGTTCTCAAAAAGAGATCTTCTTTTGAAGATGTATAATGGTGATGATGCAAGTAGTTCATCCTTTGTTTAACTTACAGAGAAGTAATTAAAGTCATAGATAGAGAGCAAACAGGTGAACTGAAAACTATTCAAAGTTAGATGTTCAAAGAAAATGTGTGCCAAATAAAAAAATGCCAAAACAAACACTCAGAATCCTAAGAAGTGTGAAGTAAAGCAGTAAAGAATGTTTCTGACAAAAATTGGTAGATCTCCCAAATATGGGGATGTGAAAGTGTTAAATTATATGTTAAATCTAAACTGGTTATGAGGTTGAGTAACAAGGCTTTTGAAGATCAAATGTGTAAAAGAAGGAGAAACTATTTGTTTTAAAGAAGCAGAAAACATAGAATCATGTATGTAATTAAACAATAATCAAGATATAAGTATGTAAGGTAGTTCAGGAAATCTAGTTGGAATGTGAGACCATAACAGGTGTAGGAATTCTTGCTTTCAGAGCACTGAAGGATAGCAGAGTGAAGTTTCTATTAAAAACATTTTTGAAGTAGCCATTTACTGTATAGAATGATTAAAACTAAGGAAGACTAGAATGAACTGCTTTAAACCAAACAAGTAACTAAGGAAACTTTAGGAGGAAGTGATGTGGTTGTGTAGGAAAAGCCTGTATGTTAAAATTCATAGGTATTTGAGTGCATAAAAAAGAAGGTGTGGTATGTGTATATCACCTTCTCAGCTGCATTTGGAAAATGCTGTTTCCTAACCATTCTTTCTATCATATGATATTCTGATACAATAAAGGTAATCTTATGGTTTAATATCTATTTTAAAAAGCTGATGAACAAATAAAAATAGGTTATTATTCATCTAATGAAAGGAGTTGAATCTGATGCACCTTCTTTGGTGAGGTGTGTAAGATTTCTTTAAAAAGTAAGTGAGGGGACTAAAACAATTTGTCAAAACAAAAACTCTTCAGAGTTTTCTAAGCCTCTCTGACTGTCTCAGATTGCAGAAGGATCTCATTGTAATGAAAGGGAAAGAAAATTATATATTAAGTCTGGTGTTAAAGTGTGTGTAAGGAATAATCTTAACTAATACTTATTTGGCAACAATTTCTCAATTTGGTTGTTACCATACGTGAAGGTCTTTGAATTATTGTAGACTGCTCTATAAAAATATCAGGTGCATAGTCTGAAACAGTGCATAAAATGCTTGAAAGCAAATAGAGAACCGATGCTAGAACTTGTTTTTGTCTAGCTCCAAGTAGTTCTCCATGCCCTGCCTTAGAAATTCTACAGAACTGCAGAAGCTAACACAATAAAGGAGTAGGACTAAGATAATCAAGGATCTGAAAATACATAGAGAAGAAGTGAAATACACAACTTTTTGAGGCGATAACAAAAGATTGTAGATATGTCCTATTATCTGTTCTCAGTTTCATACTAAGCAAAAGATAGTGTTTTCAGCGATGGTTCTATGCATAATGATAAAAGTTCTTGTGTGACAAAAAGGGGGTTTTGTCTAGTAATTTCTTTGAACAGGAATAGGAAAATTAATTTTGTAAAACACTGTAAACTGCCAATGCTTTATTTTACATGGATATACAAGAAGTTAATGAAAAATGACAGTTCAGATGAATTTTGTCCTTTGGAAGAGAGATGAGCAAAGCAGTGTGTACCCTTAGAGGTGCTGCTCTTTTGCCACATAGTGACTTTGCAGTCTGGATGGAACTTCAGCCAGGAAATACATCTGCTAAAAATTGCTTATTTGTGTGGTCCAGTGTTCTAGGTGGACCAAAGTACTTTGCTTTCCTTTGAATATGCTGGAGATTGCCTTCATTGTCTTTCTAAATATCAGCTATGTATATTGCCGATGTAAAACCATTTTTTTCATCACAACATAAATACACCGGGAACTAAAATATGAGGTGGGGAAAACCAACCATACCTTTCTGTGATTAGCTTAGTGTTTGGTTAGTGAATTATGTGTGAACCTGCTTAATGCTAGTTTTGAACAGTACCTGTTGTCATACTGTAGTTTATAACTTCTGGAATATAACATTGGGGAGAGAACCTGTTTGAGGAAAATATTTTCCAGTTGCAACAGTATAATCTCTGCAATCTTCTTCCTCCTCTAGATTGCATGTTAAAATAAATACATGCTGAAGTTGGTGGGTTGGGACAAACCATGAGCTGCTTTCCTCTTCAAAATCACTGGGGTTTTTTGTTATGGGTTTGTTTGTTTGTTTTCTTTAACCCCCTACTCATGTATGTTTTATGGCTTTCTTTCTTCTGTTTTTAACCTGTAGGGATGCCTGCAGTCTGTAATCCAGGCATGGTACCAGTGGCAATACCACCTCCTGCTGTCAACCCTCAGCACCTGTGTAATGAAGAGGACCTGAAATCTATCCAGGATATGTTTCCCAACATGGACAGGGAAGTAATCCGCTCAGTGTTAGAAGCTCAGAGGGGGAACAAGGATGCAGCTATCAACTCCTTACTTCAGATGGCTGAAGAATCATAGATGCCCGCTTCCTGCGTAGTCCCTGTCCTCGATGCCACTTACTTTTACTTGCCAAGCCAGGGATTTAGCTAGAGGAAGAATTTCCCAACAGCTTTTTGTTAGTGCATCGTGTGTGACAGATTATATACCCCTTTTCTCCTTGGACAGTTGGATCTTCTCTTTCTTTCTTTCTCTCTTTCTTTCTTTCTTTCTTTCTCAGTCTGTACATACTCAGTTTAGCTTATGTCCTAAAATAGAGCAGTGAAGCATCTTTACTGTCAGCTGTGCCCTCTGTGGCTGTATTCTGATGGGATGGGGAATAACGCTGCTTTGTTTCTTTTTTCTCCCCCTTTTCATAAACTTGCTCTTACAAAGTAACTCTATGCAGTACAGGATTTACTAGTGTTTGTTAGATTGGAAAAAAAAATCTTTCTATGGAAGGTTTGCTGTTTAAACACAGCTGATTTATTAAAAGTATTTAGGTTTCAGCAAGCAGCCTATTTTTTGCCAGAAGTTAAAGGAGAGACCCTGTCTTACCCTGTGGTGTGTAGTTATTACTGTGATACAGTCACACCTTTTAGATGGAAAATTCTTAGTTTAATAAATTTCTTAGGTTGTGCTGTTGCTATTTGTAATGTGTATCTTCCATTCAATCTAGTCATTGGGCACCAAAGCAATATATCTTACGGTGTGCATTTGGGGCTTTGTCCTCCCACATAGTATTGTTATGTATCTGTAAAATCTTAGGAGTTAACTTTTTAACTCATACAGTATGTATTGCTGTATCAGAGAACAGGACTAAGCCCTAATGTACTCCCACAGTTAATTGCACTCTAACTACTACTTCTGCATTCCCATGGCTGTTTCAAAGGATAAGTGCAGAAGGAAAGATACGTATACCTGGAAAATAAGTGAAGCTGTAAAGAACTATTTAAAATGTTGTCTTACATTTAAAAAGCAGGTATCTATGATCTGGTTATAAGGCTTCTTTCCTTATACCGATGTTTCAGCAAAGTTATTGCTTTACATTAGTGGGAAAATGATTGTGTTTTTCCTGTAATAAGAAATAAGCATGAAAAGTAGCTTCAGGGTCTTAGAATGGCATTATGAATTGCTCAGTGACTTGTTAGACTACAGCTGCTGTAGTCAGTTTATTATTTGATGCAGATGGAAATAAAATTCTTTGTGAGAGACAATTCAACATATCTGAGTTAGTCTGATCCTCAGAGGAGATGTTTGTATTTATTGTTAGTGTAATTTTTTTTCAAGTAAGAGTTGATCTTGGAGCTGCAGAATCATACAGTTATGCACCAGTTACACCTGTTGGATGAATTTCTGCAGTGTCTGTTTTTGTAAAGTAATGCACTTTAAATAGTATGCACCAATTTATTTTTCCAGTGATGTGCAATGTTGCTGTTTTGTCTCTTTAATGTTTGATTTCAAATACTTTGTACAATAGCCATAGACCTTTATATTTTCAAGAGTTTAAATGAATGTACACTTGAAATCTAGGCTCTTGAGTGGTTCATGAGAATATTAAAACCAGGTTTGGAATAGGGAATGACGACCCATATTCTCTTCTTCCCCATACTTTATTTCATGTCCTATGCTTAAAATATTTTATTATCTGATGGAAAGCTGATTTTATCCCCCCTTCCCCAACCCTCCTTCAAGTAGCCTTTAGGTAGCACCGGCAGTAGAGCATGAATATTTATTTTTTTAATCATTAAAAGTAATACTGAAACTTTTAAAATACGGCACCAAAAATCATCCCAGTTTCTGACCTTTTAAAGCTGTCTTTTCATAATGTACAGTTTTAAGTTTTGATATGAATCCCTTAACATCTTAAATATCCCATTGAAAGCGTGTCTTTAAACGTCCTCCAATTGGATTTTGAATAATGAAATTCAAGGCTGTAGTTCTGTGTGCTGTAGTTGTAGAATTGCCACACTTTTGTTTTCTAAAGTTAAATGGGTATTCTTCAAGAAACTATTCTTGCCCCTTCCCTACAATCATGGTAAATTTTGTGATTGGGTAGGTGTAGAGGCATTTGGTCTTTATAGCACAGTGTTTTGTGGCATCATAACCCGAAAGGATGAATGTTGGTAAGGATTTAATGCTTAGATACCTCCAGGAAGAGTCCTATGCTCTACCTTTTACACAGATAGCATGAATTTCTAGGGATGGAACAATTCAGGGAAAATGTACATATTTAAATTTTTATATTAAAACGGTGGGATTCATAATACAGCTTTTCATAAAAGCAAGTGGTCATGGTTCAACTAAATGGCTGGTAAATTGTACTGCATCCTATTATAGCTCCATTTCAAGCACAGAACAAAACCACCTTTCAGTCCTAACTGCCAGGAGGGGTAAGTGCAAAAGTTAAGCTAGCCAGGTTTATTCATAAATTGGGCTCTGGCCCTCTAAGGGAGACTCCTGTTCTTAGAAACATTTTTAATGCACATTTTTTTTCATAAGCAAATGTTATGCAAAACAGGTACAGGTATGAGTTGATAATAGAAATGTAGGAGCAGTATGGCCAGTAGATGGATTTCATTATCTTACACTATACTTAAATATTGTTCTGTGGATTTTTTTTGTCTTTAATTGAGCATTAGAGATTAAACTCTTACATCAAGATGTGCTACTTTCTCTTGTTAAAAAGAACAAAATCATCAGCCTACTCAGCTTTTCAGCATACATATCCTTCCAGTTAAGCTGTTTGTTGTTAGGTTTGAACTGGAGAGAGATGACAAAAGGCAAGGAATGTTTGCTTATTTTAGGTCTGTGAAATTAAGGTATTGGAACTGAAAGTCTGTTTTTTATTTTAAACAAACAAATTGTCAGTCATGATTGTAGCTTTTGAGGAAATGCTAATGGGGTAATACTGTGTTCGATGCTGCTCCTCTGCTCAACAGCTTCCAGCAGCTTGGAGCCAAAGCCATCTGTGTAAGACAGGCATCTGCTAAAAGTTAGTGCTCTAAGTATAGTTTGAGTCCTGCCAAGAGCCTCAACTTGCTAAAGGTAGGAGCATTTTTTGTCTAGCTAGATCCTTGCAACTTCTCTACTGCTCTTTGCATCTGCTGATGGTACTGAATGGGTTTTTCCCCCCCTTGTAAACGTTATTGCCTGTGTGGTTGATATGTAATACCGTACAGAGGATGTTTTTTGCTGTAATTATTCTGAAGACATTGTTTCTCTGTATTGAGGTCCAGTGTCCAAATATGTTTCTTGCACTCTAAAGTACATTAACTTTTTCATTCTAATTTAATAAATGTATCATCTGAATGAAACTGTATTACGTCTCTGTTGGAGAGCACCACAATGTAAGTTTGTCTATAGACCAATCTAAAATTCAAGTATTGGTTACTGTCTTTTATTCAGTATTGAACATAGGTTGGCAAATTACACTGGTTCTTAATGTGACTGTCGGGTGGGAACAGTAACAGTAAAATGCTCAAAAGTTCTTTCAGAATTCCTCTACAGGTAGGTGCCTCTTTGTGACTCTTCCAGGGGCTACTTTCTCGAGGAAATACTCTGGTGCTGCAGGTTCTGGAGGACAGAAGAAGGCAGTAGTGAGGCTGCATTGTTTGGAGGGCAAGGGAGGAGGGAAGAACAGCAAGTGGGTGTGAAGGGAATGCTGCAGTGTGAAGGATTGAGGACTCTGGATGAATGTGGTGTCCAAGTGAATAGTTATGACATGGACCATGCGTGCTGTTCCAGCTACAGAAAGAGCTGGCTTTATCTGGTAATATATGATAAATGAATTTGAAAGATTTGGTTTGCATAGCATCTCCTTCTAGTACTGTGATGGTAAAGGTATCAGAGTCCCTCTTTCTCATTGAACAGCATCGCCATTCTCAGTGATAATTGCGATTATTAGCCAACTGCTAGTCTGAAGTACTACTGAGTTATCAAGCTAACATTTTGGGATTTACTGTCCATTCATAGTGGTTTTTTTTTTCTAATCTAGAGTTGGTTTTTTTTTCACAAATGATACTTGAGAGGAATCCTTCACAGCTGATTTTTCTTTTATTTCTTTAATGTATTGAATACCTATTATGAAATAAAACTCTGTTGAAATTGTGCTTTTTTTCCTAGACCTTGAGTATCAGTTTCCATCCTAATCTATCATCAAAGGTTATAGTTTGCTTTCACATTTCTTCATTTTACTGTCAGGGATAGGAATAGCAAAAATTAGTTTAAACAAATGTTGGTGGTGTTGTGGCTGCTGGAGTATTTTAATACAACTATTTAGTATTTTTATTAGCTTTTTCATTTCAGTGTTAGTGATGTGTGGGGGTATAAAGAGAAATCAGTGTCTTTTGAATTATTAAAACATTTCAGAACATCTGTGAGCAAGGCTTCTAGGAGAAATGCAAATATATGTTTTCTTAGAATAAGAAGGAAAAATGAAAACCTGTATTAGCAGTACATGCTAATACATATATACAATATGTCTTTGCAGTTTTGAGTTGTAGCCTACTGAAGAGCTTTCTCTTCTAGGTCCTCCAGAAGCTTAGTCAGAAACCCACGTTAATCTATTTTCATGTGGTAGTATATTTTAGAATTATTTTCTTTACTGTCTTGCCAAAAAGCATAATTAATTTTTTAAGAACAAATAGACTATACTGGGGTTATATCATAACTTTTGAAGGAAAATTTGCATATAGATGGGAGAAATGCATTTATAGAAAGCAAGTAGATTGAAAATGATCTTAGCTACATCTGTGTTTCCATGGATGAGAGAACTATGAAAGTACTACTGTTTGAAGTATTCAAAGAGTTTACTTAGAGCATATTTTTAAAACATTTCAGTGTACAAAAAATGGACAACTTTTGTAACTTTAATGTATTTACCACTGAAAGAGAATGAAGGATGATTCAATATATTTTAAAATCATCTCCAATTATAACCCTAGTGAATGAAAAAGTACACTTTCCATGTGTGCTGTCCATGTTTCTTTATGGATTATCAGGAACCTAACACTCAGAGGACAATGTTTTTCTGCTTTAAATTTGTTACCTCTGTAACAGTCATCAGTTTAGTGTTGAGTATTCAGGTTGATTTAAAGTGCTTAAAGCTATTTTTAAAGTTATTCTTTAGGTAGTTATAAAAGAGTAAGTACGTAATGGGGGAATGGTTACAAATCCCTGCCTGGTACAGCCAGGATACTCCTCTGTGACTACCCCACCTTCCCAGGTGTCCTTGTTCAATAGGTAAAAGGCTCTGCAAGTGGAAACCAAATGATGAGGAGGATGGTTCATCTGTGTTGGAAGACTCGCAAAGTCTTCAAGTTGCCCTATGTACTGTGTTGAAACTGCTTCCAGAAAGAAAGAAAGATGAGGTATTGGCATAGGAGACCTTCCAGTGAGTGGAACAAGGTCCAGTTTCCTGGCAAGCCCCACTTCTTGGGGAAGTCATCTGCTTCTGTGTTCTCCTTTATCCTTCTAGTTGCAGAGAACGGTGAGGGAAGAAGGAAGAAGAACCAGCAGATTGGTACTTGGTGACAGCAGCTGGGGTACATGTCTCAAACAGAGAAAAGCATCTTTGCACAAGGGTGCAGTGCTCATTAAAAGAGCATTAAACTGGATTGAAAGGGAAAAGGGCTAAGCCTGGTGGCCATGCACTAGTGTTGGATGGGTGGAGTGGTAGCACAATCCTTCACGCTGCTCCGTGATGTGTGAGTATGCTGGAGCACATTTGAAATACATATAGTACACACAGCATTAGGAACAAACTAATGGAGCTGGAAGTGAGCAAATACGAGGAGTTTTTTCATCTTTGAAGAGCTGTTTGGACATGGGTAAGGAAATTTTACCTAGTCCACAAAGAGGACTGTATTCCCAAAGACTGCTAGAAAATATACCCCTGAGTCAGAAAACTTCTGATTCCATTCACTGGACTCTGTCATTTAGGTGATGAAAATGACAATTGAAAAGTACTGAAAATGTTAATTGATCAAATAAAACAGCTTTGTCCCTGTTTTCGAGATGCATTAGGACCATTATGTGTATAAAAAGGATATGTGATAACACTTTCGCTAGTGCAGCATAGTGCAACACTTTTGAAGTGCAACATAGCTGCAATGTTTTCTTGCTTTATTTTTTAGAGGCCTCTTAATTGTTTTTTACCCCAAATACAGGGTTTGTGATAAAGTATGTGTTTGCATATTTCTGTAAGTTATTTGAGGTATTTTGCAGTCAACTGTTTTTACTCTTCAATACTGCAATATATAAAAAAAACAAAACCAAACACTACAATTTAATAGATTTTTTTTTTAATTATTTTTACAAGTAAGACATGAAAAAAAGAATGTTAAAGAAGGAGCACAAGTTATTCTGGGGAAGACATGATTCCAGCTTCCCTAGGGGTCTCTGCTTTCTTTTTCAAATGATCATATCCTCAGCTGAGTTGCCATTGGGAACCAAGTGATACAGCCTGTTGCAACTGGGAGCTGTATTTTGCAGATTTTTGGAATTGGGAGTCCTGTTCTGCAGTAGTTTGTGAAGAGCAACTATTCACACACTGGCAGTTTTCCACGTAGAGATAGCTATAATTTATGCTGGTTCCATTTTGGCAAGTCAGGGTCACTTGTCTTGTTTGGGTACGGAGTTCCTGGCAGCAACCACACTTATGTTCCATCTGGTTTGCTTCAAGAGAGTACCTGTATTCCGCCGGGGGAAAAAAAATCATCTCGTTAAAAAAACACAGAAGATCCCCTCAGTGATTTTTCTTTTGCGAGGGTTTGGTTTGGGTTTGGTTTTTTTTTTTTTTTTACATCCTCTTTTCCTCCTTCTCATGCACACTTAACAATGTGATTTTCATTACTTTTGTCTTCAACTGTGAAACCGTTCTTGCTTCTATTGAATCCTATTCAATTTGGTGGAATCATATAAACACATTAACTCTGTTGCTATTCTGTGATCAGAGAATTGTGTAGGTTGGAACAGACCTTTCAGAACATCAGAATTAACCCAGCACTACCCAGTCCACCACTAAACCATGTTTCTAAGTGCCACACCTGCCTGCCTTCTAAATACTTGCAGGGATGGTGGGTGATTCAATGGCTTCCCTGGGCAACCTGTTCCAGTGCTTGACAACCATTTCAGTCAGTGAAGAAATATTTCCTAATATCCAATCTAAACACCTCCTAGTGCAACTTGAAGCCATTTCCTCTCATCATTTCACTTCATACCTGGGAGAAGATATCAACCCCCACCTCACTACACCTTCCTTTCAGGCAGTTGTAAGAGAGTGTGAACATCTCCCCTGAGCCTCCTTTTCTCCAGGTTAAACACCTCCAACTCCCTCAGCTGCTTCTAGACTTGTGCTCCAGACCCTTCCCCAGCTCTGTTGCCCTTCTCTGGACATGCTCCAGCACCTCAATGTCTTTGTTTCACTGAGAGGCCCAGAACTGGACACAGGATTCGAGCTGTAGCCTCATTATGGCTGAGTATATTGTCCTGGTCCTGCTGGCCACACTGTTTCTGATAAAGGCCAGGATGCTCTTCGTCTTCTTGGCCACCTGGGCACTGCTGGCTCATGTTCAGTTGCTGTCACCAGCACCCCCAGGTCCTTTTCCACTGGGCAGCTTCCCAGCAACTCTGCCGCAGCCTGTAGAACTGTCTGGGGTTGTTGTGACCCAAGGGCAGGATGCAGCACTGAGCCTTATTGAATCTCACACAATTATTGGTAAAGATATAAAACAGCAACACTGAGCCCCAGGAACCACCACTGGTGACTGTCCCCCAGCTGAAAATAACTCCATTCAATACTACTCTCTGGGCCTGATCATCCAGCCAGTTTTTGACACAGTGACCAGATCATCTGTCCAAGCTAAGAGCTCCCAGCTTCTCCAGGAAAATGCTGTCAAAAGCTTCACAAAAGTCTGGGTAGACAATATCCACAGCCTTTCCCTCATCCCCTAAGTGGTTCACCCTTTCATAGGAGATCAAATTGGTCAAGCAGCAGCTGCCTTTCCCAAACCCATCCTGGCTGGGCCTGATCCCCTATTCACCTTGTATGCACTCCATGAAAGATAATCTACTCCATGTCCTTCCCTGGAACCAAGGTCAGGCTGACAGGCCTGTAGTTCCCTGGATCCTCTCTCCAAACTTTATTGTAGATGAACATTTCATTTGCTGACCTGCAATCATTTTGGACCTCCATGGTTAACCAGACTGCTGACAAATGACTGAAAGTGGCTTTGTAAGCACTTTCTCCAGCTGCCTTAGTACCTTTGGGTGGTAAATTAACTTGACAGACCAGTATAAAGGAAGCCATAGAGCTGTTAAATTAATTTTTGGAACTTACATTGAGGAGCCAGGACAAGTTCCTTCACAATATGACAGCTCAACAGGTTCAGAAGACTCGCAGTCAGCATGGCGAATCACAGTTTCCTTGGTGTAAGGCTTGCAGTTTTTAGCTTCATAAAAAACGGGGAGGAGAGAAAATATACTTCAGTTCTCTAGTTCTGAACTAAAGGAATTGTAAACCAGTTTCATAGTGCTTGATGTCTGATTACTGAGAATCAGCAGTATGTGGTGGGGTGGGTACTGTGTAATGTATATGGAGTTGTCAGGTTATTATTTGGTTTCAGCTGTAAAGTGCCTTTGGAAGATAATGCTGGGTCCTGAGCATTGCTGGCTTGATTTGTAATATTCAGTATCAGGAAAAAAATTGCAGTTTTCTTTTGAATAAACAGTGAAACACAGGGTCTTCTTAAATAGACTATGTGAAAACAGGTTAGTGAAGAGTCCTTCCATCCACTCAAAGATAGTTAAAAGTTGAATAGAACGTTATTCAGGCACAACACGTAAACATAGCATTACTTACGTTTACATATTTTGCAGCAGCCATCAGATGTAATCTCTGCTTCGTCCTTTGTAAAAGTAAAGGAGGATTTGTATTAGTGCACAGATAACAATCATGAGTAAGAATATGAGTTAGCACTACTGATACTGGGCAGAAGTCTTCTCTGTAATGAACCCTGAATGAAACAATGGATGACACTGTCACCACAGGAGTCTTGAATACTTGAGTCTGAATAGCCTCATAAGAAAATACTATGCTTTTATTATTATTGATCACAGAGCAAGCCTAGTTTCATTCTTAAAACATTCCTGCAACTTCAGTGGAAGTGATTTGTTGTATTCTTCCTTGTTTCTCCTTGTTCATTTAAACTGAATTCAGTCAATGAAAAATTTGTTTAAAACTTACAGGATCACACTCTTCGGGGTCGTACTCAGGGCATACTTTTTTACTTTGGACTGCAACAAACTGATCTTCAATTTTTTCACATTTGTAATGGCTGCATTGATCGAGTGGCAGGATCTCATTAACCTAAGATTTTGTAAGAAAAGCAAAAGTTGGTTTTTTTCATTGTGATCAAATATCTCTGAGCTAATTGAGTTCTCACTCCTCGAAGATTCTCAGATGCTTCTAAACTTCTTTCAAGTGACAAAAACAAAATTCTGCAAACTGTAGTTAGCTTGAAAGTTTAAATCCTGGCTCTGAACACTTAGACCATAAATTAGAAACCATTGCTCCATTAGCCACAAAAATCAAGAATTTGATTCCAAATAATGTTCAACTCAGAAAGCTGATACATTGTTTTTCAGAGTAATTTCAGTATTTTATTTTTATTAGTAAGGGACATGAGTTGACTCTTAGCTGTTCTAACTTTTATGGGGTAACAGAGAGATCTAAAAATGAAATAAATACTTACATTGAGCACATGAACAGTGTTGTTACTGAGTTTGACTTTGCAAGCTACTTCAATACACTTCCCACAGCACTGTCCTTCCTCAGTCATGTATTGGTAACCCTACTCGGAAAGAGATGAAGGAGAAAGTATGTGGAATTGGTGATGGAGAATTCTAGTCTTGCTGTAGCTGACTGGGCAGCCTAGAGAACCTGAACTCACCAATGGGCAAGATGTCTCACACTGAATTGTTTCACAATGCACAATGTTTGCATTAGTCTCTGGATCTTTCTCAGAACTGCAAGTACACTTCTTACATGAATCGATTACTACTGACTTTCCAACCTGCAAGACAGAAAGAAAAAAACCAAAAAACATTCAAATGCAACAGTTTCTATATAATATAAAGACAGAGTTGAAAGCACTGCTAAGAACCATTAAGGTTTCTGAAATGCAAATACAACAGTTCTCAAATTCTCTTGAACAGTTTTTGGGCTTCATGCCTTGCAGGAAAGCTCATATTAAGAGGAAACTAAATGAAGCAATATAAAAGCAGCAAACTAACAAAATTAAATTGAGACTGGTTTGTACTGTCTAATTATTTTTACTAGCTTTTCAATGCTTCATTTAAGACTATTTTTTCTCTGTAAGTTATGTTCAGTGGTTGTAAAACAATTATAATTTAAAAACAGGGATTAAAATAAGCCTTTACATATACAGATATATAAGCAGAGATCTAAATTTACATATGGGTTTTAGTCTTTCTGAAATGTATCCCTAAACACTCCAGTGCTAATATTTAAATTATTATTAATTACCTAAGTACCTATTTTAGCAAAAGGGTTTAGGCATCAATTAAATAAAAAAACGTTTGTTTTTGTTTTTTAAGGTTCTCTAGGCTTATTTCAAAGAGCAGTTGAGTTTGGGCTATTCATCAGATTGTCTGGCAAAGTCATTAATTACAGAAGTGGGAGGAAGCTTAAAAAGAAAGTACATCTCTAAAAATGGTACACTCTTTTTCTATACTACTTGTTGAGGAAGACTTCTATGACAAATTTGATTTTGACTTTACCCAAAAAATGTCCAATTAAGGGCTAGAGTGAAAAACCCCAAAAAATATACTGGGAAAAGAATTTTCTCAAAGACTTATTTTGGTAGAAAGGATGTACTTTTCACTTCCAGCAATATAACTGCTATATCATTCTTACCGTGTACAGTGTTCCATTAATCACACAGACATCAGGTACTGGTTCTGAAAACCAAAACAAAAAATTAATTCCAGAATAATTCAAATTGTGAGACTTCCTGAGAAGTCAAGATGTTATCAGATTTTGTTAGTGACACAGAGAATATGGAAAATTTGAATTCAATCCAGCTGTACTTAGACCTCATATGTAGTGCAGCTGAATGTTTAAGTAAAGTTTCATCATTAAAATTTACTGGAAAGTTGGAGAGGAATGGCTTCAAACTCGAGCTATGCCTTTTTTGCCCTTTCAGTATCTGGTTCCATTCATACTTGTTGTTTCCTCTTTGAACCCTAGGAGTCCAGTGATATACAAAGATGCTTCAGTTATTGATTCTTTATGACCTTTCAGAGCATAGGTTGTATGGAAGATTGACTCTGTGGAAAAAGGTGTTCTTGCTGTGGTAATGTAAATTTCACAACATGACAGAGCCCATCTTTATCTTTCTCAGAATTGCTTCAAACTTGCCTGTTCCTTTGTTTTGACTTTCCTTTTTAAGGATTAATTTATGGATACTTT
The DNA here is from genome assembly GCF_001522545.3 of Parus major. Classification (NCBI taxonomy): domain Eukaryota; kingdom Metazoa; phylum Chordata; class Aves; order Passeriformes; family Paridae; genus Parus; species Parus major. The sequence goes on from NC_031774.1 coordinate 16,144,802, forward strand.
TTTCTTTTTATTCTTTTGCACAAGTATATTTACATAAATATATGTATATAGAAGTGTATGTTTATAAACAAACTAATATAACCGTGAGATTTTTTATTTTCATTAGCATCTGGTGAGAGTGTAAGTATAATTATTACTTTTCATACACTGTCAACTCAGTTACTGATTACAATTCACTTTGTACTACTGCTTCCCGTTACTTGGTCTCATATTTAACTGTTAAGATTTTTAGTGGCTTATGTTTATGCATCTTAGTTTAGTTGCATTTAGGCTAATGCTAATGTGCTCCTATGTTCCATTAACAACTTGAAAAAGATGCATTGATCACATTTATAATTGCACATACAGAGACAGTTGAGCTACATAGACCAGTGAATGTTCAAAATATTATTCTGCTCTCACATCCATTCTCTCATCAAAGTTAAATGAAAATAATATTATTTTTTTTAAACAAAACCTTAATGCATATTTAGCCAAAAATTGTATGTTCACTGAGACAGAACAGTTAAGAAAGATCTTGCTGCTACTGTAATAAACAAAGAACTTCCTTAGATATTAATGGAAGTGCAAATGCAATTTACTGGAGTGTGTGGCGTGGTATTTATACATGTACTTTTAATACTTACGGCATTCAAATTCAGGACAACATGGGTCTTTTTGTGGTAGTACAGGCATGGAAACAAATCCTAGGTCACAAATTGTTTGCTGAGCTGTTTGGCATGGGAGCGGCTGGCATTGCACAGTAGCAGTGAGTGAGTCACAGACACACTTCTGGCATTCATTTATCCACTCCTCTCCAGGCTGAAAATATGTAAATTATTTATTCTTAAATGCTCCTTCCTCCTAGTTTTTCAGTTTTAACTTAGGATCTACTCTCAAAATTAGTAAAAAATTCAGATTTCCTGGATTCTCTTAGTACATTATTTAAGAGCAGTTATGCTTAGAACAACCACAGAATTTTCTTCCGCATAAAAATAATGGTATTTTACATTTTATGACTAGTCTACTTATATCTATGAAATTTAAATTTAAATTTAAATTTAAATGACTTTTATTAAAACCAAAAGTCTGTGCCATGATCTTTGTGAGCTTTTCCACCTAGAGATTACTTAGAAGTCTGGTAATGCCAGGTTAAATAATTGTCTGCTATAACGTCATTTGTTACATGACCAACATTGTTATTGAGATACACAGAAGTTGATTTGAATTGGCTGTTAAAGGACAGAAATTGGTCTGGTTTTGCAACAGTGGTATATTAGATAGTAGGAAGGGGTACCACCTTTCGTGCAGGATTGACATCAGTACAGTTTCTTTCTACTGAAGTTGTGAAGGTTGTTGCTGTGGTTGGTGAGGCAGTTTGCGATGTAGTTGAGGAGGCAACTGAAGGAACGGGAGTTGTCAGAGGACATGGCCCATAGAAGGGTTCAATCTCACATTCCTTGCTGCAAAGTGCATAAAAATTACAGCCAGCTCTATCTGTTCTGTTGTATACCACTTCCCCTGTAGATGAAAATTGAAGGAGAAATTACAAGAATGAAAATAAATAGGGAGAAAAAACCCAAGAAAATATTGTGAAAATATAAAGTGTAATCATGTATAAAAAGTTCTACGTTAGATAATTTTGAGTGGCTATATAAATAGAGTCTTAAGGGTTTCTATTGCTTACAAAATTTTTTATAATCATAAAATAAGACACTTACCGGGAGAAAATAAAGTTTCAAACACATGACAAAAGCATGGGGTTATTTTGCTGGATGTAACAGATGTGCTGGTAGAAGAACTGAAGGTTGCAAGAGTGCTTGTAGTAGCATGACTTGGTTGTGATGTACCAGTTGAAGTTGCTGTTGAACACAAGTAATGATTTAGTTTGCAGGTACAGGATTTTGATCTAATAATTTTAATATATTCAAGAGGTCTGTTCAACATTCTGGCAAACCAAGTGAACATTTTTGTTGCATTCAAATATTTCACCTATTCATAAGTGGAGATTGTGGAAATTTTTCCATTATACATTGAATAAAATCTGGCCTTTGGCAAATCTTATGAGATTTACCTCTAAAGTTTTCAAAAGAGTTTTGTTCACTGAAGTAAGAATTAATACTATGAAGTTAACCCAGCTGTCAAACACAGATAGTAGTAACAAAGGGGCAGATTGATTAAAAATTGGTTTATGTGTTTGAAGGAATATAGTCATAGACTCATACAATCACAGATTGGTTTAGGGGAAGAAGACACAGAACACAAAGATAAGAATGTTGGTATAAAGACAAAGCTGGTTGTAAAATTTTAAGAAGTAGACAATAACATACCTGGGCGGGACAGTAATGCCAGAGAAAACTGTTTTAGCAATATTTTCTACAGTAGGAGAAAAGAATGTTGTAAGAGTTTCTGTAATACCTGAGGTACTTCCAGACTGAGGAAGAGTGGTACTGAGCAGAGCTGAGTGGCCAGTAGTGGTTCTTAATTTTGTTTCAGGTGAAGTGGAGGCACTGCCACTGGT
>NC_031774.1:16149991-16221549 GCF_001522545.3 Parus major
GGTGATGGTTGTTGTGCCTTCAGTCTGAGGAGGAGAGGTGCTGGTGGTGGTTGCAATGTTGGTTGTGCCCTCTCTATCTGGGGTTGGTGTGCTGGGGACTTCTGTGGTGCCAGTGGTGCTTCTTATTTTTATTTCATGGGTGGAGTCAGTAATTGGTGATGTTTGAATAGCAACAGTGGATAATACAGTTGGAAGAGTTTCTTCTGTAGATGTAGTGGTGCTTTCCGTGGTGGCTGTAGAGGTGCTGACACTGGTGGTAGCTTGGATAGGCACTCCTGGTGTGGGTGTAGTGACAGTTGTGCCTTGCGTTGGCAGTGCAGTAGTACTGGAGATTATTTTGGTGCCATGAGTGGTTTCTGGTGTTGATTCTGAGAGAGTGGAGATAGTATTGGCTGATGATAGAGCTTGGTTTACCACAGTGGAGGTTTCTGTTGTAGTAGTTGTGCTTTGGTAACCTGTTGTCGAGACTAGTGACATCGTTGCTGTTATTGATGTTTCCGTCAGAGGAGTTGTTTTTTCTCTGTCTCTCAGCGGTGTTGTAGTTATTTCACTTTTTTGTTTTTGTGTTGTTGGTATTATTGTTGTCTGTAGTGTAAATGGTGTTGATTCTACTGCAGTAGTTGTGAATTCTCTTGTGGTTGTTGGTGTTGTAGATTGTACATTAGAACATGGTATGTATCTGCAGCATGATACTCTGATTTCATAATTGTAGCACTGCTTAGATTCTTGGTCCTGGTTATTGCATATTAATCCTCTGCTTTGACTGCACTCTATTGTTTGGTTAAGGTTGGTAATTTCAGTATCTGGGTGTTCTTTGGCTCTGCATTGAACATCGCTTGGGTTTGCACACACACTGTATCCTTTTTCCTTGAGATTTTGAAATGTTTCATAATCTCCACTGTCCTCTTTGTTTTCAGGCTGAGTGGAATCGTACCATTCTGACCACATACAGACATTTTTCACACATACAGTTGTCACTGGTGTTGCAGTTGTAATTTCTGTAATTTAAATAAGTAAACATAAGTCTTGTCTGTTCTTATTAAAGAGAGTGCTAGGAAAAAATTATTCATATTCCATACCCTTTTTTTTGTTGTAAGTAATTTTTTTTTTTTATTATGTAGTATTTTAATTTTAATGAACTTGCTTTGGCAGTCTCAAATTTAATTTCTAAAGCAGGTTTTGACCTTTTGCCTATATTATTATTCTAGAGGTACTTTCTTTGACATTTATTAAAAAATTTTAGCTAAATATAGGTCATCTGATATCCTTTGCTCAGTTTGTCACTGCTTAGATAACAGATCTCACAATTGCTATGGTATAAGTAAAGGAGGTTTTATTCTCCTTGGTATTATCTCTGTATTTATTTACACTTAACTGCATAACAATGCAGACTTTAAAATATTTTTACCAGTTAACAACTTTTCTACTTAGTTCAATATTATCACGTCACATATTTATAAATATAAAATATATACTTAACATATATGTATTTTATATATAGTACATTATAATAGATAATACACATATACTATATATGAAATATATCAACTAATAGGTACTTTCTATTTATTTTACTAAAAATTCATATTCCTGGCATTATGAAGATAATCATGTGGAATAAATATGACTTTCTCAATATGAATGTTACTTAATAGAAGACTTAAAGTTGAATAATTAGTTCTTGCTGTAGTATAATTTTGTGGATGTATTTCTTACAATTACTCAGAATTTGGTCACTGTCATTAATTAACTTCAGGAATAATATATCAGTGTACTCCAGGACCTGAAGGAAACTATTGATTTGGGTATTAAACACAATTAGGAAAGGTTCCAAAGAATGGTTATAAATAATTTAAACATTCCCTCAAACTAAATTTCTTCTCTTCAGTTTGTGCTTATGTGCTCAGTAATTTAAGAAATGGCTGCAACTGCCTTTCATGTTTTCAGAAGCTGATTAAGAACTATTGAGTTATTTTGCAAAGAAATGAGAAGATTCTCCAGAATGCAGTGATTAATAAACTCTATTAATTTTTCCCCTGGGAACACCATGGTGAAAAAGAGGAGACTGAATTTGTAAGAAATGCTGTATTCATTTCTACACCCTTAACTCTGGTCTGCCTTCAGCGTTGTGAGTTGGTGGCTCCAGGAGAAGTCAACAGTTTCAGGAAAAATTATATTATTATATTATATAATTATATATATTATTATATAATATTATATATTATATATTATATATTATATAATAGTATAATAATATATATTATTATACTATTAACTGATGAAAAGGTCCTACTTTTCAGTTTATTTTTAGTCACTTACAGAGATTTTTGAGTTATTTTAAAGATTATTCATGCATACCTGAAGCAGTAGTTGTGGGCTGACTTGTGGAAAATGTAAATGGGGTTGTTGTAAAAATGCCACATTTAAAGATGTTTCTGCTTATTGTTCCATTGACATCGCATGTTGCACTGAAACACCATCCAGTTCCATCTGTGGTGTTGTAGATGAGTTCACCATATTTATAGCTATTCTCTTCATAAATGCAGTTGCAAGCTGTAATTCAGAGGAAGTTTATTGTCAGTTCATGCATCTATGAAAAGATAGTATCCAGTATTTCTTTTTCTAAATAATTTTTCTTAGCTTTCTTACCTTTATCATCGAACTTGCACTGTAAACCTTCTGATGTGCACTCACTGAAACAGAAAGCATAAAAACCCATATGTTTTGTGATTGTGATGGAATTTTATTTGTCATCTTCCTGACAGGTACTGGCACCAAAAGGCAAGACATTTTGTGTTTATTACTAGAGTGTTCTGTTCATTTTGGCTCCTTTTTGGCCATTATTTTCCAAAGTCTTCCTTTATATTAAACCCAAACATATAGATAGAAGTGAAGTTAAATATTATGCAAAGTTAGAGGTAGAAGTCTTAAGGAAGACTTTCCTTTTTTCCTTCATATCACTTTCCTTGCATTTGCAATGTTTTGTACTAAATAGAAGGCAAAAAGGGTGAGTCTAAATGCTCAAATGACGCAAGTATGTAATAAAATCCATGGAAGCAGGCCACTAATAAATATTTTTACTCATGACACAACATTTTTCCTGCCACAAGAATGTGAAATAGAAATAGCCTAGTCATAAAGCACTTCTTGCTCTTGATGTATCTTTATGCTGAGGATTTACAATATAATCAGGAACAAATTCAATAGAACATAAAATCACATAAAACCTCCTTATTAATGTAGTAGGAAAACTGGCATTAGATAGTAAGGTATTACTTTTCCACAGGTAGCATGAACTGATCCTGCACGTAACAGCAACATAACTTCCCCCTGGAGTTTTGATCTTTTTTTCCTTGTATATGATGAGTTTGGTATGTTAAGTCTTACCATATATTACATTCATCCCGTTTATATATCTTTCCATCCTCATCATCATAACAGTCACAGAGACTAACACACTTCATCTGATCCTCGTGAAAATATGGTTTGTCTGGTGGACAGTTAGGGTAGCAGCCTGAGGGTGGAAAAGGTAAGAATGAGATACACTCAGTGAAGGTTTTATTTATGCCAAATGCATTTTCAGGTCTTGTTTTTAATAGTCATAATTTTTTACTTTATGTTTTGCAATAGCTCTAGGAAGTAATGCATAGTTAGTAGCATCAGCAGAGCCCATCCATAAGAACTTAGTCCTAGAGATCTTCTTACTCCAGTTTCCATACTCTGCCCCCATTCATGTGAGAGAATATTAGAGATACAATGATATTAGAGAAAACTGAATTGTGCAAATGCAGCTGATGGAGGAAATACACTTCATTAAAGACAATTCAAAATATAATAATATATACCCACTAGGAGGTATTTGCAGCTATTTTTACCTTCTAAACCTGGCAAGTCATTGAGACATTTTCCACTTGGATTCTTGCAGGTCTTCATACAGGAAGCACCACAAGGCTTATAATGCCATTCACATTCTCCTTGCTGATTGTAGTAATCACAGAACAGTGCTGAGGAGAAACAGAAAGTTGAACATGTTCAGAAAAAAAAAAAAAAGGCAAATAGTTTAAGCATAAAAAAATCTACACAGTGATATATTAATGCACATATGTAAGATACTGTACATTTATCTACACTTTCAGAAGTGTTTATGACATAAAACTTACGACAAATTGTTGGGCTTCTCCAGGCTATGCATACACCAACTTCACTACATGCTTGAGCATAGGCAGCTACTGCTGTACAAAAGCAATCACAGTCTCCTCCAGTGTCACAGGCACAAGCATCTGTCACACATGCTTGGTAATATTTTGCTGGTTCAACCTGTTATTAAACAGAAATATAATACTATGCATCCTGCCTTCTGAATGATTTCTTACCTTTGCTAGAGTAGTTTTCTTACAATTGTAATATCCCAGAGAAAAAGCCTACATTGGTAATTTCTTTTTCAAGACACTGTAAGACACCTGAGGAGATGCCAAATGATACATCCAAATCATGTATTCCCAGATTTTTAGAAACCCAGACTTGTATCCTGGTGTAAGATTAGATAAATTTTTAAAAAAACATACTAGGCAACTGCACAGTTACCTGACAACATTTGTTATGTGCTTAGTGTCAGGTAAAGGCTATGCTGATACTTCATTCCTATGTTATTATTTCATTGAGCTTTGTCTTCTCTACCTTGTATGTGAGAATTTTTATTCCAGTCAAGCTGCAAGGAAATATATAGTAATTATGAAATTATTATTCTTTTGTAATTATTTTTCTTTTGTAAATGTCTTTTTATTTCTTACAAGTAGGGACTACAAATCTGTCCCATTGAGGGCAATTCAGGTTGGAGTTTTCCTGCCACAAGTTGAAGTGAAACATGTGAATAAACAAGGCATGCATGTTAAAAGCTAGGAGAAGAGCACCTTCAACAACCCACAGACTTAGTTTTCACACAGCAAACTTCTTCCCTGGTAGTACCTGAGAGTGACAAGCAGAAAAGACATTGCTGTTGATGATGCTACACTGCTTCTCTGACCAGGACTTCCGATAAGGGTTGGCAGAACATGGATCCTTGACACTGGAAGCATCAGGGCATGTAGAGGATACTTTCCAGCTGTTTCCAAACTCTAGGACATTCTCTACTACAGACTGACTCCTTGTAGTAAAGTCATTGATGCTGTTGCCATCATAATTTCCACAGAGACCACAGACCTGGCCCTGCAAAAGGAAGTAAATAAAAGAATAATAGATGTGAGAAAACTTGAAACAAAATCTGAGACTGAAAGAATAGAATGGTGGCATTCCATTCTATCAGTCCTGAACATCTTCATACTCTGGAATAAAGGAACAGAATAAGACCGCTAAGGCTAGAATGATACTGTCCTTAACGGTTTTCTTTCAAATGTGAACAATAAAACCATCTTCATCATCATAGCCTTCTGACCTTGAGGTGTATTTTTAACAAGGAAATGAGGACTCACAGGTGATTAAGCTTTTCATTTAAGCCTTGTTTTATACAACAGCTATACATAATAAAACAGCCTTCTAACTATTAAGTATTACCAATTCAGTCACCTAATCTATTCGTTGAGTCTTCACCATTAAGTCTGCTCACAGGTATATTTCCTTTGTGCATCCAGAAATATCCCTCCTTCTGAACGCATGGATCTGCACAACTGTGAGAGGCTGCAATACATGTTTTCTCTATGAAACAAGGTGCATGTTTTTCATATTACTACTATTTCTATAAAATGCCAGTGAGTGAGGCAGGAAAAGAACCTATGGTACCGAAAGAAGTCAGTAGATATAGTTCTAAATTGCACTTAGTTTAAATACCTATTTTAAATGTCATTGTGGTGCGCAATAAGATAGCAAATTCCATATTTCATATATATTCCATATATTAGTGCTTATATATCATAAGCTAAGAAGTCTGAAAATTGGAATTATTTTTCTTATCATCTGTGCAGTTACATGCTAGACAAATACTCGGTGGCATTACAAGAGGCTTTCACTCATAATATTCACTTATAATATGCTTCCTTGTTCTTGAAGTGTGATAATGTGTGTCAATGAGAACTAGAAACAATGGATTAGTTTCAAGATCAAGCCTATTCAGTTGATTTTTACACATGTAGTTATGTATTTTAATAAGGCTGATAACCTTTAACAAGGTTCAGTTTGTAATTTCAACAAAGTCCAAAATAGCATTTTGCCAGCTCAAGTTCTGTCAGGCCAAATAGGGCACAGGAAGCTGCCTTCCAAGCTCAGAACAGCAGCAGGATGATGACAAGGCTTCCCAAGTTACCAGAGGAATGGAAAGCTACGTGGGATGAACTGCAGGAATGCTAGAGACATCGCTATTTGGGACCCTGGCAGGGTCTCAACAAGATTCACACCCAGTCAAACCTGGACAGTAAATTGCCACTGAACTGCTAGTACCTTGAAACTAGGGCTGAGCTTGATGAAGATGCTTGTTTTCTTGTCCCACATGAGGATCAGTCCACTTTTGGTCTCAACTACCAAGTACATTCCCATGGAGCGGACTGTGTATGGCACCTTGTCATTCTGTCCTCTCTTTACAACACTGACACGCTCTTCACCAAGGATCAGTTCATAGCTCTGAAACAGGAGGAAAAGATATGGAGAAATGAGCTCAGGGGCTGCAACTCTGCTCTCAAACATGCTTTTCTGCTTTTAAGAGTACTAGGAATAGTTTATATCATGAAAAATAAGCAAAATACAATAAATCAAAGCAATATAGTTCAAATCTCAGGTTCCAGGAACTGTGGTAACAGATATTTTAAATGGTGTAGGTAAAAAAAATGTCTTTTGACTGTCACGGAGGAACTACATCACATACAATAAAAGGTTAAGGTAGCATAATAGGTTAAGTTTCTGCCTTTAGACTTTTATTTTTCTCAGGGATGATGTAAGATAGTGTGGGAAGTGGAAAACATAGAAACGTAGGAAGGTCTACCAAATATTTCACTTGAATCTGATGTAAACCTAATTTAATAGTTGAATTGCTTTTTAAAATATTTTCCAAATTCTTTGAAGCAATAGAAATCTAGGCTTCTCCTAAACCTTAGCAGGTACAAACCAAAACTGGTGTATATGCAAAATCTTCTTACCTCTAAGAAAACTTTGATAGATTTTGAGCAAGTTGTCCCAGTGTTGCCACAGGGAATATTTTCAGTGACAACCCTGAAGGTCCCATTGACTGAGCTACTTTTTCCACAGTGGTCCTGGGTAGAGAATAACATTTAAAAATATATTGTTTTTACAGGTACGATCAAAATTACCTCTCATTTTCTACTGCTAACTATCAGTACCTGGACTAGTGTGTATTCACAGTTTCCATTGAAGCTGAACCTTTTGTCATCAAAGGTGTTATAATGGCCATCTCCATAAATAGCACAAGTGCCCAGACATTGATCCTTGGTACATTCCCACTTCCTATTCTTGCATACACTAGGAAAAAAAAAATAAAAAAAAAATTAATTATTTTAATAATAAAACAACTCACTCTTTTGTGTAGACATATCTGAACAATCAGTAATTGTTTGGCAACCCGTCCTTGCCAAATGTTATATTGATTCTGGAAATAAAACAGTATTTTACATTCTTCATGTAAAGAATTAAAGAAGAGTTCTGTTCTGCTACCTGAATACCTTAACTTCAAAACAAGATATTTAATGAACCCTGTAGTCCTAAAGGTTTCCTCCTATTCTGTGCTTTGGCCATCTGACATATCAGAAGGCAACATTTTCGTACCTTGTAATCCAAAACTAAAAGATCTAAAATCCATCAACTGATTAAATTTGCAATCCAAATCTTTCCTTGCTCTTGTACTATGTAAGGTCTTTAGAAAGGCAAATCGTGGAACCAGGAGTGCTGTTTCTGCAGATACACTCACCAGGTGTTACAGTCAAAGTTGATCTTTTCCCCAGGCTGATACATGGCTTCATTGTGGATACATGGACATTCTTCTTCAGGAATGCAACCACCATTCCCATCTAATACAAGCCCATCTGGGCACACACAGCCAGATGTACATTGTGAGCTATACTGGAAAAGATAAGAGAAAAACATAATTTTAGAGTGAAATGATCACATTAGAAAAAGGAAGATTAAATTCTTGCCTTAGATGGTCTTATTGCTGCCCAGCTTAAATAGGAGAGAACTGTGAAGTAATTAAAGGATAATGGAACAAAAAAGAAGTTATTAGCCATAGATTTAATAGAATATAAATCTGTTAAAGAAAAATGTTTTATGTATACCAATCCTGATGGTTCTGCTGGAACCTGTGAAATTTAAAACGTATTGGATCTTGCACTTTGTAGTGTGGAATTTTTGATTGAATGGACTTATAAAAGAAAGACAAGTAATATTTTTTTCAGTTTGGCTAAGTTATATTTAAATCTATTTATCTCATATGGTACTTACCCATAAAATGGCATGTGGCTGCCTAGAACTTAAAGTGGAGTAACATAATTAGATGTGCAATAAGTACATAACTGCAGCATGGTATGAGAAGTATGGTATTTATCCTAGCCAATTTTTAGCTTTTCCTACAGAAGTCAAACAAGTAGTAGAGCCCTAGATTTTTCACTACTAGTTACTGTTAACTGCAGTAGCTAAAGAAAGGTAGACACTTATCTTAAGAAGTAATTTGGATATTACTTATTATACTTTAATCCAAGGGTTACATTTTTAATGTTTTATAACATCATTTTAGGACTTTTTTGACAAGAATAATGTATCTGTGTTGTAAATTTGGGCTAGATCCAGTAGATCAATTCCTTTAGCAGCAAGAGCACAGACAAAACCTGGAAGCACCATTTCATTGGGCCATGACATACTTACACATTGCATATCCAGAGTCTGGCAACTTTTTTGACATTCTGCTCCAGTTGCTCCTGCTGTGTTGTTTTTACAGTCAAAGTAGACCATGGGAGATTTACAGACTAGAGGAAAGAAAGAAGTGACACATTTTAGGGTTTATTCCACAGCTGTAGCCATTTAAACCATCTATAAGTTCTTTGGAAATTCCCTATTTCATTTAGTAGAGATTATTGTCCCCATTCAATCCTCTGATTAGATTCACTTCAGAGCACTGGATTCCCAAAAAAAACCCCCCCACAAAATATTTCAGAAAAAAAGTCTTTATGTAAAAAGAGGTTTTATGACTAATCTAGTTCTCTCCTGCCTTTTATGGTAACTGTAGCACTATGACTAAGTGAGAAATGCTTCTATTAAAAATCCATTTAGAAGAATCAATTCTATGAACTATTTTGTGCAAGACTTGGTAAAGAGAAAAAAGTTAGCAGAAGATTATTTTTACCTGGAGTTTCATTTGGTTCTCCAATGCAATTCAGTCTTCCCTTGACACAAGTGCTGTGAGAGAGGGAAAAACAAGCTATTTTCTTCTCTCCTCTCAAACCAAATTTTGAGATTGAGAGCTACCTATCCTTTGTCAGGTTTCAGAATTTTCAAAGAAATTCCAAAAACCTGTTTTGCAGTCTTAGGAAAGAATTTCTCTCGTATAATACCACTACACATGCTGCTTTCATATGATATCCATTGTTGCTTAGCACAAAAATTCATAGGTTGTAATTCATATTTGTCACTGCTTGTTACTTACATTCTCATAAGATCTCTTCTTGCTGGTGTTGTTGTAATTTTATACTTGAAGGATTATGAAATTAAATAAAAAATGCACCAAAATACATTTGCACTATCAATCTAGAAATACTACAGAATCATAGAAGCCTTAAGGTTCGAAAAGACCCTTAAGATCCTCGAGTCTAACCATCAATCCAGCACTGCCAAGTCCACCACTAAGCCATGTCCCTAAGTGTCACGTTTGCATGGCTTTTGCAGCGATAGTGACTCCACCACTTCCCTGGGCAACCTGTTCCAGTGCTTGACAACCATTTCAGTACAGAAATTTTTCTTAACTTCCAATCAGAACATCCCGTGGTGCAACTTGAGGCCATTTCCTGTCACTTAGTACCTGGGAGAAGAGGCTGACCCACACCTCACCACAACCTCCTTTTAGGCAGTTTTAAAGAGTGTGAGTATCTTTGCTGAGCCTCCTTTTCTCCAGGTTAAATGACCTCAGCTGCTCCTCATAACACCTATGCTCCAGACCAGCTCTGCTGCCCTTCTCTGAACATACTCCAGCACCAAAATGCTTTTCTTGTAGTGAGAGGCTCAAAACTGAACACAGGATTTGAGGTGCAGCCTCACCAGAACAAAGTACAGGAGGACAATCACTTCCCTAATGTCAAAGGCTTTACTAAAGTCCAGGCAGACAGTGTCCACAGCCTTTCCCTCATCCAATAAGCAGGTCACCTTGTCATAGAAGGAGGTCAGGTTGGTCAACTAGTAGCTGCTTTTCCCAAACCCATGCTGGGTAGGCCTGATCCCCTGTTTGCCCTGTGCATGCTGTGTGCTGGCACTCCAGACAATCTCCTCCATGTCCTTCCCTGGCAGCAAGGTCAGGCTGACAGGTCTGTAGTTCCCCAGATCCTTCTGGCCCATACTGCAAATGGGCATCACATTTGCTGACCTCCAGTCAAGCAGGACCTCCAAGGTTAACCAGACTGCTGACAAATGATTGAAAGTGCCTCTGTGAACACTTCCACCAGCTCCCTCAGTGCCCTTGGGTGGACCCCACCATAGAATTGTGTGTGTTTAAATGGTGTAATAGGTCATTAATCTTTTCACTTTTCATTTTAGTGGCTTCATTCTGCTCTCTGTCCACCTCCGGCAGCTCAGGGGAATATGTACCATTTGTAAAAGTTGAAAATAAAGTTAAAATAACTTAAAGTTGAAGAAATTGAAGAGAGAGCATTCTTTTGAAATTCAAGGTGAAACCATCTTACACATACCAGACTTTAACATGTTGTTTGAATGTTTTTAAAAAGAGTCACTTACCATACACGCCCATTTTCATGGACCACTTCTCCAAATGGTATAGGAGATCCTCTGTAATAGCAGGGGCATTCATTAGCAGGCACACATTTGCCACTCTCATCCATGTAGGTTCCATTTACACAAGTGCAGCCATCAACTGGGACAAACTTAATATTGCATGTGACATCAGGCTCACTCAGAGACCGGCAGGTGGGTTGACAGGAAGAGATGGTATAGCTGTAGCTCAGGGATTTGGGACACGAAGTGGTGTATTTTGCTTGAGAGAGGAAAATAAAATAGATTGTTAATTCCAGACAGTAAATCCTCTTGTGAAAAAAGAAAAATCATAGGCAATAGAAAAAACATGTAAATATAAATCTGTATATGTAAACAATACAGATATCAGATATCTGCTTATGTTGCATCTTTCATGTAAATGCGTTTCTGAATAATTTCAGAGTTTGATCTGAAAAGCTATTGTACATGTGGAGTAAATGATGCATGCAAAGAAGAAAAAAAATTTTCAAATGGAAGTTCAGAAGCACCATTTGGTGCTGCCATTCATTGCCAAGATGCCTAAACTTCTTGAGGACTGAGACAAGATGTCTCCCTGAATGTTGTCTGGTATGCTGAAAACAGACATACTGGGTAAGCAGAATCCAGCGTGCAGCTTCAAAGACATTTAATTTATGAGTGTTCTGGTCTGTATTACTAGTACTGTTATTTTAATAGAAAACATTATCTCTGCAATAACTTGTGATACTTTTAAAGCTGCAGTAAAACTCTAAGTTGCACAGAAACAGGTGGAGGCACTTTCATAACAACAGTCCCTTTCCTAATCAAGCCACGTCTCCTGTCTATTCATATTCACTCTTGCCAGCAATTGATTGATTCTAAGGGGACAGCAGAGAATTACTTCCAGGAGTGCACTTAACAAAATCCCTTCCTCATTACTTACTGATTTGTCTAGAAATGAGTAGAAAATAATCTCTGATCAGCAATTTTTATTGATGTGTGTTCTTAGGAAATGGGATAGTGGAGAGTACTTACAGCAGACATCAGTCCTCCATCCCTGCAGCTGGATTCCTTTTGCAGCACAAGCTCTTACATAGGCAGACAGGGCTGCACACAGACAATCTTCACTATTTTCACAGTTACATGTGTCAAACATGCAGTTCTAAGAATGGAGAGAAAAATAAGGTCTCAGCACTGGTAATAAGTCTTAAAAAAACAGTGAACTTTATCTTTCCAGTCTTATTCCTTATACCTTCTTCAGATATGCTCACTCATAATACAACAGTAACACAGTTTTATCACTTTCTAGTCTTTGTCTAAGGTTCCTGGGCAGGGGAAAAAGCAGGTAATGAAAATTCAGTCAATTACTGCAGTTATAATAAGGAAATAGTGGTGTTAAAGTCTCTTATACATTTTGCAGCATCTTGGTTCTCTGAACCTTATTAGTGGATATGCTGCACAACAGCATCGAAAGCTCTACTCACAATGTACAGTCCAGACACATAATTTCACCAGCGTTGATACCTGGGTGACTCCTAGTGAGAAGAGTGATTTGCAATAGGTTGATAGCAGAGTGATGGTAATTAGGTAATGGGCTTTCTGTTCCAAGTGGTTATTAATGAGATGCCAGGCTGAAAAGATGTCAATTGACTGATACTCAAACAAGCATTTGACATGCCTTTAAATACACTATCTGCCTTATGTGTAAAACCATCCAGGAGTAAATAGCTACCTTTACATCAGCAAACAAATCAGGATCTTCAAGCCAAGACTGACAATTGAAATAATGTTACGACACAAAGAGAAACAATGAAGGAAGGAAGTACTGCAGTACAGCAATGGGGATACAGACATTTCATAAGACATGTCTGGGGCAGCTCCTATTTCTATTGTTCCCAAAAGGAAAAGCAGTCTGACAAAGTACCGTGTGGTAAACAGCGGGATTCACTGTGTAGTGACAAGCAGCAAAAGGTCCTGTGGTGTCAGTGAGTAGTCCACACCAATGCTGAGCATATTTTTCTGTGAAAAGAAGAAACAATAAAAATGCATGCTACTCTTTGTACTTCATTAGTCACAAACCCATGCTGCCCTGGCCTATGCAGACAATTCTGACATTCTATTAAATCTCTTCTTCTCAGCTTGGTGGTCAAGGTTCCTAAAACCAAAGAAGAGGACTTGCTGAAGGGGATGAATTAAAAGTTTCCAAAGATGCTCCTGCAATCCACTTCTCTGACACCAAGTTGTCAGCTTGGACATCTACTCTATTTTTAGTGTCTATTTGCAGTTTGCTTCACTTATGCTTCTGTCACTCTTCTTTTACATTGTTACTTATCTTCAATGCTTTCATTTTGAATATTTGTTTCCAATTTCAGATGTATGTTTCTACTAAACACATATTTTTTACCTTTGCTTTCCAACAGATGTGTTTTCCTTAGAGATAAGCAAAAAGAAAAAAACAAACCAGAAGAAATTCTAAGAAGTACTCACCGTTATCAATGCTGAGTGCACAAGGATTCTCAAAACTCTGCTGGATATTAGGGCATGAGGCCTGAGTTTTCCATGTATTAGCAAATGCTGATGCAGTTCCTTCTATTATTCCACTTAAGACCTTGAACTCATCAGTTTGGATGTTATTGAAATTTCCACAGAGACCTGTTGAAAAGCAGTGAAAATTTTATACTGCTTTGACTACAAAAAAATACATTGATCAAGGTGTCCTCATATTTCAATCACTCACCACAAGTCTGGTTTTTGAAAGAAGCATCCAGATGCACAAACACTTGCATCGTGGGTATGAACTGTATTTCAACCTGGACGCCAAAGCTTGTGTCCATGATCATGAAGAATGAAGAAGGTCTGAACATGGTGACATTAGCTACACATGAGAAACAAAACAGTCACTTTTTGAACAAGACCAAATGCTGAAAACACAGTACTGTTCTTTTTGAATTTCAAATAAAGATCTGGAGGTCTGAGATATCACATGGAATCCGTAGTTATTGAAACAGAGAGTAAAAATAAAATTTCTTTCTAAGCAAGTGTGAGAACAGGGGTAGTAACAAAAGACAAGATAAAAGAGGTAAAGAGATGTCTTCTGCCTTCACCTCTGTGCAGTGAGAAGGAAGTAAATCTGAGAGTTATCAAATCAGGAGACTGTAAATTCTGTTTGCTACTGTTTGAATCCTTGCCTGTGCGTGTCCTGCATTTCTCTATGACACCAAACATCCCACTTTATTTCAAAAGCACTTGTGTCGTTCATTGTTAGAGAAAACAACTACCTGCTGACATGGGCAGCTGGGTGTAGATGGAGTTCACAAACACACCACCATCAGGTTTGACCTCGACAATCTGGTAAGGAAGAGGAGCAAAAGGCAACTCTGTGAGTCATAGACTGCTTTGGCTTTTAAAGGTCATTCAGTTCCAACCCCCTGCCATGGGCAGGGACATCTTTCACTAGACCAGGTTGCTTAGGGCCCCACTCACCCTGACCTTGAACACTTCCAGGGATGGAGAATCCATAACTTCTCAGGGCAACCTATACCAGTTCCTCACTGTAACTTTTCTCTAAAAAATCCTTTCTATGTTTCTTTGTTTCTGCCGCATCTCTTCTGTATTTTTCTTTTTATTCTTGGACTTGTCAGCCTCATTTGGACTGAATTCTTCTGGGATCCTCCCTCGTGGGGAGCCCTGCTTATCTCAGTTCTTACGATTCGAAGAAAACTCCTGCGCTCGTTAGAATCTTGTTTCTTGTGTTTATTAACAGGTGATCACAAAACTTGACAGGTCTCTCCAGGCTGGCTACACTAGGTTAATCTTTGCAATCTGGTACATTTCTTTCTTCTGATGGTACAACAAGGCCTTGTGGCACACTTTGTGTCTGATGCACAAAATGGCCCCGAAATACGCAGTTCTTTTATCTTTATACCTATTTTCACCCAATTAACAATAGACACGTATATTATTTTTCTTAATGACCCAATGACCCATCACCTCTGTGATGCACTGTGGCATTCTCTGTCCAATCACTTACTACTACCCAAAAACCTCTAGGAGAAGAACATGAAGAAGAAAGAAGAAGGGACAAGAGACAACACCTTAAATCTTCCATCTTGTCTCCTGTTCTCTAAACTAACTTTTTCATCCGGTGATTTAAAAAAACTTTCTAATCTACACACTTACACTTTTAGCTTTTTCCATCTAACTTTAACATTTGGTTTCATGTATCACCACAAAAACATGCTCATGAATTTCATATTATCTGAAATTCAGTGTTTTTCTGGATCTTATAATTAAGTATTCAGAAACAAGGGCACACACTCTGTATTCCAGACTCCAACACCTCACCACCCTCACAGTAAAGAATTTCTTCCCAATATCTAATCTAAACCCTCCCTCTTTCAGTCTGAAGCCACTCCCTCTTGTCATATGACTTTGTGCCCTGGTAAAATATCCCTCTGCAAAGCTTTCCTTTCTCCAGGCTGAAGAGCCCCAAATCTCTCAGCCCTTCCTGACAGGAGAGGTGCTTCATCCCTGTGTTTGTCTTTGGCCTCTTCTGGACCTGTTCCCACATGTCCATGTTGTCCTTATGCTGGGGACTCCAGAGCTGGATGCAGCACTCCAGCAGGGTCTTCCCAGAGCAGAGGGGACAAATCCCCTCCCTCACCCTGCTGGCCACACTCCTTTGGATGGAGCCCAGGCTGGCCTGGGCAGCCAACCATGTGTCAGGAGTCCAAAGAGTAATAATGAGGAGGACACCAGTGATGTTAATTAAACCAATATTCAATACAAAGGGTGGATCTTTATGATTTCACCTCCCCCTTATTCCTACTTGGTACACTTTTACTAATTTTCCCTAATTTTCTAATTAAAAGAAAATAATTACTTTTAAAGGGACTTTCTCGGCTTTTTAGGGGATTACATCATCTTGTTTTCTTTGAATAGATCTTAGTGATTATTATAACTGTTGTAATCATAATTACTAACCTTTAAGCTCATAGTTTTTTCCATCTAATTGGCAGAGAAAATAGGTGTTTTTTCTGCTATATGAGTACAATGTGCTTCTTAATGAAATTCCACAAGGCCAAATTTATGGCTAATCTGATTTTCATAACAAAATCCACTTCTTTTCACTTAATTAAAATATCATCTACTCATCACGTATGCTGAAAACCTGACCAAGAAATGCAGCTCCCTGAGTGATTAAGCTCTAGTTTCTTTTCTCCCCATGCTTATTTTTATTGTGCTTATTTTGCATTCTTACAGTTTGTCCTTTATTCATGTTGAGGGTCACTGACTTTAAGCAGGTCTCAGTGTCAGTTAGGCCACACTTGCGTAGTTCTGCCAGGATGGTAAATTTTTCATCTTTACAGTCCTGAAAAAAAAAGTCAAGTTATTTCACGGAAGACTAATTACAGAAGTTTTCTCTATAAAATTTTCTCTCAATTCTGAAAAAGTGTTTTGTTTTTTTTTTCTGGAGAAGATCCAGGCTGTAGTCAATTCCAGAGCTTCTTTTGCTGAAGATTTAATTTTGCCCTGTTCAAATTATTAGGAACAAGAAATGTAGAATCTGGATTTTATAGATTATATCCATATGGATATCAAGATGGAGTTCCATATTCATATTTGGTGGTTTTATTCATGACAACTTCTATTGTTTGATTCAATTCTACTGTAACTCTCATCTTTCTGTAACTGGTATCAATGCTAGACAACTCAGATAAAACATGTTTCAGGTGAACAGTAACATACAACATTTTATTTCCTTTTACTGATTTATGCAGATGGGGGAAAAAAGAAAGCAAACAAACAGAAAAAGCCCATAAAAGGTCAAAACATTTTACCTACACATGTCTGTAATTAAATAATTTAATTATAATTAATTTCCAGATTTTTTATTTCTTTTGAGTTATTTTTAAATGTTTAAAAGCTAAGTGAAATGCATCAATTAACTTAAGGTGTTTTTCTGTATTTAAATCCCACAGAAATGAAAAAAAGTCTGTCTATAATACAATTTTTTTATAGAAATAGTTACTGTAATTTTTAGAGTTGTACCCTTTGGCCAAATACCATATAATAGAGTAACATGGCAAAAAATATGCAACCCAGGAAGAAAGCTGCATTAGTTGTACTGAAGGTTGCACACTAAGCAAATTCTTAAAAAAGACAGTGCTCTTCAATTACTCTGTCACAGAACTGGAAATTTTCCAGTGAGCACCACACACAGTTGTGTGACATCCTAATAATTAACTGAAGATTGTCACTGAAATGGCAGTGTAGCAAACTCCTGGCTAAGTGGCAGGGAATTTAATGTCTGTATGTTAGGAGTGCTAAGTTTTATGAGTGTTGATCAAGATCATGTTTTCTTTCTATAAGTCTATAAGGCTTTATGACCTAGAAGTATCCTCTGAGTCCCACCTAGAAGTATTCTCTGAGTCCCACCTTAGAGAGAACGTAAGTGCAATCTCCATGGTGATCGTAGTGCTTCTTATCATATGTGGAAATGTGGGAACCCCCCACTACAGAGCATGTTCCTGGGCATGACTTGTCTTGGCAGCTCCACTGGCCTCCATTACAGGTACTGGAAGAATAAAGTTAAGTGAAATCAGTAACAGTGGTCCAGAGTAAGAGGACGTGCAGCTGCCTTGCTCTTACTTTTCCCTTCAAGCTGTGGTTTGACACACAGGTTTAAACATTTCCAAGACACGATGAACTTGTGATGCAGCATATTAAAATCAATGACTCTGGTAACCATTCTCTTTGTTTATTTAATTTTCCCTCTTTGGACAAGTGAACTCTCCAAAACAGGTTTGGGATAAATAATTGTGTGGATTTTTTCAGGTAGCATAAAGCACAATGACATGTTAAAATACCTTCTGGGGGTTTTGTTTTGGTAATACAAATGTATCATAAACTAATAAATAAGAAAAGACAACTCCACATCTGCTGCTGATACAGACTGTGTCTATTTTCTAAGCTGATGTGTAGAGCACAGGTACAGGGTTAATAATTGTGAAATTGAGCTTGTGTTGTGTCATCCATTGCTTTCTCCAGAGAAAATAAATATTTGCAACTGCATTAATAACTACAATTTCATCCCTCTTGGAGAATTCCAAATGTTTGAACAAAATAACCAAAGAGGAAGCATTTTAATTGACTGGTGAGAAATCTAAAAATTGTATATCCTTGGTTGATATTGTATATTGTATATAATTGTATATCCTTGATCACCGTAAGATAGGATGCAAAGCTAGTAAAGGCTGTTGCTAAATAAAACAATGTTCTTTAGGGGTGCTTTGGAAATGTAGCCATCCGTTAAATACACATCTCAATGATGCAATTGCATATAATAAACTATTAAACCCATTAAAAATAAGAGAGTAAATAGTGAGCTACAAAAGTAACAAAGGTTACCAGGTCTGGCATGGCTCTGAGAAAGAAGATCCTGTAGCATAGGTTTTGCCATTGTAAATACAGGAGCACTCCTGCTGGGGAATGCAGCCAGAATTGTTGATGTCATCAAACAGGGTCCCTAGTTTAAAAAAATAATAATAAAAAGACAAAACCTTGATGAATTAAAGAGGCATTTCCTATACACCATTTTATTTGTTACAAACCCTAAATATTTTCTTAGCAAGAGACCTGCCGTTGTTGCAAGTGGACACACCAGTGCTGAGGATAGCAGGACTATGTCAGTTTGCTGAGTGAAGTATCCAACCTTTGTATTCTTACATTCCACCTGCCCTGAAAGAGGGGCTTTTTGTAGCACAGGTGGCTGGTTGAAAGGTTGGTCTTGATCTGTTTGCTGTTCTTTTTTCTGTTTTCTGAATACTGCACATGTATTGGCAATTAATTCAGACATCTTTTTTCAGCTGACAAAATGCTTGTCACTTGCCGCTGTGAAAAGCACAACTACATGAGACTTAAATCCCATGGAACCTACCCAAAACCTACAGGTAAGCTCCTGTTCTTTGAGGTCAGAGATGTGACTACTTAAGAACTTGCCTGGGGGGCAGAAGCAGCCATCGATGCAGTGTTCTTCACAAAACAGAGATCGTTCAGGATTTGTGCATGTATCAGCACAGGGAGAGTTGCACTCCTGGTACTGCATATTGTAAGGACACTTCTTGGCTGAAATTTAAAGGAAGAGATTTATTTTTTTTTTCAGTCAAAAGCATTTCTAGTTCACTATAAATGTAAATATTTATATCCATTTAGGTTTTCCAGCTAGATTAAAAAAACACACCAATCTGCAAATTGACCACTAGCTCTCAAAATTTGCAAGTTTAACCACCTAGATCCCTATTTCATAGCTGAGATGCACATTCCATAACTCTGGTGCTGAACTGGCTCAATTTCTGGGGACAGCAAGGTAACGACCTCAGAAAGCCAGCAAGGCCTGTTTCTGCTGGAGGCTCCCTTTCCTGTGAACACCTGTATTGCTAGTGAAATGTAAGACTTAAATTCCTAAAGCTATAGTACCTCATGGGTTTTTGTTTTGGAGCAAATGTTGGTGACAGTATCAACAGCTACCCACCACAATCAAGTATATGTTTAAATAAATACAAACTCATCACTACCAACCAAGAAGAGATAAATAGGTGATTAGCCAGCCATACACCAGTGAAGATCCAATCAGTTAATTGAGAACATTTAATGCTGTAGCCACCACGAGGAGAGGAAACAGGAATACACGCAAACCAGTATGCCCTCCTTATTTCTCCTTTATTTGCTTCCATCACTGCACCAGTTCATTAAATTACACCTTGACTCTCATTAGAGTATCCATGTCAGTGTTTTGGTAGTGTTTAATTCAGTTTACATTAAAATCCTCAGCTCTTTTGCTGAAGTCTTCATGTTGGAAAATATACATCAGCATTTTCTAAAGAATTCAGTCTTGAACAATCTGTAATTCCTCCTACATCCTCAGCAATAATTTGAGAGTTTGTTGTTTGTTAGTTACTGAGCATGAAGTAAGGCTGTCTCCAGTGATACTCACGGCACAATTTTGAAGTTCTCCAGTCCAGGGGCTGCCCACCAGCATGAGCACACTGCCGGGAGTACTCAGCAAAGGTGTCACAGATGCATGAGCTGTTTTTAGATTCTGCAGAGCGGCACAAGTCATCTTGGCAAATCTTAATGTAATCTTTAACATCAACTAGGTCATTACATTCTGCAAATGCAGAGCTGGTCAATGTTTTCTCGCATATGTCATCCTTTGGAGGAAAAAAATAGACAAGTCTCAGTAAATAGAAAGAAGTTTATGGGGGTGGTATTGTTATTTTGTGTAATTATTATGTAATGGAATCTTACAGCCCTCTTTAAGTTGTTTTTGCCTAAGGAGTTTTTCCTATTGATCTGTATGAAGTTGTAGAAGGGAACAGATAAATTTGAAAGAAAAGTAAAAGGTTAATCAAAGATCCTTACGAGATTATCAGGGCAGTTATATGTCGGGAGAGAAGTGGAGTCTTCACAATGTTCTGTTGGCCCATCCATTTTCTGCATATTCCCAAACTGCAAGGCTGTCATCTTAATATCTGTAGAAAAGAAGTTTAATAATGAAGATCAGAGGTTTTTGTTCAAAGCAACTGCCTGTTATCCTTTTTTTTCTCTCAAGAATTTGGGTCAAGACTGACCAAACCAGTTAGCTCTTTAAGCCTTTAAATGTGTTCATCACCCCTTCCAAAGGAAGCACCACATCACTTCCTCAGTTTACTCTGTACAGCACCCTGGAAGAAGTAAACGTTGGAAAACAATTCTCAACCTATTACACCTAGATGCACTCTAAGATTTTTCCCAGAATAATAACAAACTCTTTTCAGATTATATTGAGCCCATGCACGGCAGAGAAAAAGAGTTCTAAATGGGAATTTGGACAATGGAGACTGCTGTAAGACAAGGTTTAGGAAAATACTCAAGCTGGGAATAGTTAAAAGGTTAAGATTTTACAAAGATTATGCAAATCAGCAGGGAAATGTGGATATACTGATTTTGAGATAAAAATGAAATAAGAAATGTACTGTATAGAAAATAAAATTGCCTTTTATTGAATATATTTCTATATTTATATACCTTATTAGTGAAAATCTTCTAATTTTTATGGAGTTACCTGATTAGTTTTACCAGCATGGTGTACAACAGTGCAGTTATATGCAATGTAACTGATATAATCAGTTATATGCAATCAGTTGTTAACACCAGTACTATATTTACACTCAAAGTATTAACTTATATAATCTCTCTACTGCACATTTTTAAATAGAGATTGAATCATATCTTATGAGCAAATCATTTAACAGGATGGGAAAGAGGAATGCTGATGATGTCAGAGCCTGTTGGAGATCCCATAAACCAGGTTTTTTTATTTAAAACACTTACTGTTTGAAATGAACTCATTGTATATGGGAAAGCCATTGAAGTCACCACAAAGTCCACAAGTCTGATTGGCATATTTTGCATTCAATTCCAGCTAAAATGATGAATAGTAAGTTGATAGAGGTTAGTATGAATATTCTAAAGTATATTCAAGACGAGAAAAAACACATCTCTCTCTTAGTATTTCTTGTCAGATCTGTGGAATTTTATTTAACAATTTAATTCAAATGTGAAGGATAGAATACAGAGTCAGCATAGATTTGATTGCAGAGTCTAAGCTATTGATACTATTGACACAGACTTCAGATTTCATGGTACTATCTATATTGTTCTCAGCAACTTTCTATTGGTTCTTCAGGAAGAAAATCAAATCCATAGAAAAAAATGAAGGCAAAGGAGAGTGACATTCTGCTAAAATATATATTTGAAGGGGTAATTATGACCTATAATAATACCAATAGCTAATGATACGATGAAATGAAACATCCTGTTTTAAGCAGATTCCTGCTATCCACTAGGCATAAATCCATGTAATTTTATTTAGGAGTCCCAGGATACAAGCCTATCTTTACTAAGAAAGAATCACTCAACAGTATGAGATAAGAAGGCAGTAGCAACCTCCTAAACAGGTAGGGACAGGCCTAATCAAAGATTAGCCCTGTTCTCTGAAGTGACAGGTCCAGGAGCAGTTCTTACCAGAATGCTGTCTTTTTCATTCCACAGCAACACAACACCGATTTTGCTGCCAACTTTCACATAAATGCTGCTCTTCTCTATCGTTATACCAGATTGACTGTATGGCAGTTGAACTCTGGGAAAAAGCAGAAAGAATGCTAGTTAATTTCTGATGCAAATGTTAGATAAGAAGAAGGAAAAGTCTTCTGGTATCCACCATCTTTAGGATTCTGAGTGTATTTTTAGGAAAGAAAAGCAATTAGAAAATAAGATGGTCCAACATTATCCAATATGGATCTAAATTTGGATACAGTTTCTCAGAATATTTAATTTTTTGAAGCAATCCTTAGGGGACGTATTTATTTTCTGTGGCAGGAATTAATAGCCTTTTTATTCATTATTTATGTTGCCAAAATTGTCAGATCTATTGAAGAACACATAATTGTTCCCTCCCAAACATGCCAAAGTACCTGGCAAGACTGAAAAAGAAAAGCCTGTGGATACCAAAGAAATGTTATGAATGAAGTTACCTGTTGCCATCGACCAGGACAGCACCCTTTGTTAGTTCTGCAACGACACCTTCGAGTTTCATGGTGATGCGGTTGACAGTCGAAGTGTTTGCCACCACTTCACGCCTAATCTGGATGTTGAAGTCCTCGTAGGGAGCGTTGCAGTGGGAGGCAAAAACATAATTACAGAGCCCAGGGAAGGTGAATATGTCTCCGTCAAAGGTCTTGAAATGGAAGTTTCCCCATGTGCTGCACACACGGCCATTGTGAGCAGGGTTAGCAGCTGTGAATTAAAACTGGCTGTTAAAGAATGACTTAAAATCCCCAGCCTTCACATCGGGAAAATCAACTTGTCCCAAGCTTCATTTTCTCTCCAAATGTTTTTTACCTGCCTTACCTGCATTTGTTGTTTTCTCTCTAACCACTATTCAGCTGTGTATTCATTCATCACTCATTTTATATCTGTAACTCATATACCCCTACAAATGGTTGTAGTTATGTTCAGCTAGTGCTTAGTCACCTTCATTTAATGTGAGACAACAGTTAAAGATTATTTCTAATCATCATGTTTCTCCTCTTAATTATCCATGACTTCCTTTATGAGTACCTTTCCTCATTCATACCAAATTCTTCTGTCTATACCCCCTAAAATTGAACACTTACTGAATATATTTTGTTTCCTTTACTTACATGTTATTGCTAGATTTGTCAGCAGTTGTGGGATGATGTTTAAGTTAGCTGAAATTCTTATAGAAGCTAGAAAAAAAAATAAGAAGGAAATCAAAAACTAGTATGACAATACCTAAATCCAGATGTAAGATAGACCCAGGAAGGACTAGAGAGTTGATATGTCAGACCCAAGGAAACAGTGTTAAGCCTGTTTTATTTTACACAGCTTAATAGTACATACTAAAATTTGAACTTAGGATACTTAAGTCGTAATAAATTGCTTTCAGCTATGATGATCTGCATTTTTTACATGTTAACTTTGACCCTTTCATGAAACTGCTGCATTAGAATATCAGAATTCTTCAGAGACACTGAACAATACAGTGGGCTAAGCTGTAATAAATGAGCCTCTTACTGCAACAAAAGCATAGTTGCCTTCTCACTACACTTCCTCTTTCTTAGGAGGGAATAAAATCCTTAATTATCATCTCTTTTCTGTTTTGTATTTTTCTATTACGGGGCTGAAAACCCTTCAAAATGGCCACACATTGGCTGTACAGGACAGGCATGAATCATGACATGGTAAAAGTCAGTGAGGATGCCTTGCCATCTTGATTTGCCAACATCAGCCACTGATTTCACAGCAGGTCAAAGTGGTCTCACTTCCTTTTTTTAAAAGGAACCACACATCCCTTTGGCTTTATATGTACATGTTCATGCAGATATGCATGCAGCCTCAACAAACACATCTGTCTTCTTAGTTAACTATGATTATACAAATGTAACCATACTGTGTAATGTGTGTGTGTAATTAGTAACTGGTGTCTAGTAAATATATTACTATTCTTAGAGAAGAGAGGTGTTAATACATAATTCTTTTCATCTGGCACTACTGGCAATATGATAAGGAGGGTATTCTTAAGGCATTTTTATTATTCAGTATGGATGTAGCAAATAAATACAAATATGCAGCATAAATAAATTTACCATTTCGTTTTTGTAGAAGACCCCCAGAGAACTGACTTCCTATTTGGAATCCAATCTGACCGCCTGTGAAAAAGTGGTGAAAAGCATATTAAGAGAAATATCCTGTTCCTGAACTTCTAAAGCAAAGTATTTAGCTAGGCTCAAAGGACCCAGACACAACCCTGTAAAACAAAGGGGTTTCTGTGTTCCTTTATCACATCAGAGAAAATTAAACAGGCTTCTCAAAAAAGCTGCAATTGTAATTATAGAAATATTGCTGAAATGTAATTATAGAAAGAGGCATTCTATTTCAAACACACAAAATTTGTAATCCAAATAACAGATGTGTATCTGCTTTCTTTGTTTCTCTCAAAACTCACAGCAAGAGATTGTAATGACTGGACAACAGCCCTTATTTCACTGCTGCACTAGATCTCAGTAATACATGAAGCAATACAGGAGGAATTCACAAAATGCAGGCGAGTCATTTATTAAAATTGTTGCTTAGAAGCTAGGTTATAGGAAAAGGCATGGAAGTGGTTAAAAGAATCAAGGGAATTCAAGCTTGATCCAATAATGTTGCAGATATTTATGACAGTTTCTTTAGTGTCTAAGCACAGGGCCTTTTCTCAGGGAGCAGATGGGAAGCCTCAGTCAGGGATCTGGACTTGTCTTACAGCTGGATACAAGAAGATACCTCTGAGGGACAACACTAGGGTCATAGCCTGAGCATTAACCCAGAAGTATCCCAATGAACCAGGTTTTCTATTCTACCCATCTACTCACTCAAAGATTGCTCAAACTCACATCTTCTCTGCAGAAAATCTTAAGCATCATGCTGTAAAGCTATTTGACCAAAGGTTTTGCTACAACACCTGAAGCAAAAACTTTTGAGAGATGTCAAATACTCTCCTGAATTCTTTGATTCCTAGAAAAAGACTGACCCTGACCTCCTGGGTTGATGTTCTTAGGTCTTGGATTTTATAAGTAAATATATCATCAGGCATTTCCTGTAAAAGTTGAAGGGCTATAACTTTATATTGTGAAGGTCTGAATGCAGTCAGGATATTGGCTGTATGTTTAACATAGGTATGTTTAACCTGCCAAGTCTAAATCCTCACAGGATTTAAGTGATGCAATGACTAATACCTGGATCTTTATCTGGATTATGTGAATGACCAGTGCAGGTGTCTAGAGAATTTCTCAGTCAAAGCAGAACTGCCTATGGAGTTTGCCCTAAGTTAAGGCCCCCTTTTTACTTATACAATAGGTGAGAAGAGTTCACGGAGGCAGAACTGGGTTCATAAGACCCAACTCACTGAACTGAGAACCATACTGGTGGAAGAAGAGAAAATGCTGAAGTCAGGGATGTTCCATAAGTCCCCTTTGGTACTTACATTCCCTGCTGAGCATTTCCTCCACTGAACCTCCATGGAAGCTGAACAACTATCTTTGCCTTTAAAATAATTGGATTAGGGACAGCTTTTTTTAAAAAAAAATATTCTCAAATATAACTTCTGTCTGTGCACCATGTAAGCAGATTTATTACTTGATCCCAGAGCTAAAGAGTGCCTGTCTAAAGGAATTCAAGTACCTGTCCCAAAGAGAACTCCAAGAGATAACTGGCTTTGGAGCAGAGGGTTCTGGGCAGCCCAACCATAGCTAGAAGTTGCTGCAGTGTCTGTAGTTTCTTTCAGCTCTAAGCTTTTAATTCTTTTCTCATTTAACTTTGTGGTTGACTGCTAGTTACTGCCTATCACTATAAGCAAAGAAGCAACATGGGACAGAGTTTAAGCATTTTCCATTTCCTGCTCATCTTTGAGTATCATAAATAATAACACTAAGTAAATGTATTCACACCATATAATTTATACTGATTATAATTGATGAAAATATAATTGCTGAAAAAAATTGATGCAGATCAGGTAAGAGAAATACCTCTTTAACTCTACATAATAGGCTGAAGTTTGCTTTCACATTACACATCCATAGGAATCTCAGCAGGCATAGAATCATAGAAGGTTTGTTTATTCTAGTGTGGGAACCTTTGTAACAGAGCAAAATAGACCTATACATGTATTTTGTTCTGTTAATTTTTCTCAAGGAAACAGCAGGAGCTTTTGTTTACTTAGCAAATACATCATTCCCAAAGAAATTCTACCTGCATTGGTTTGTTTAGCAATTACACAACACCACGTTGTTTACTATTATAAAAATAAGTGTCTCTCGGTTGTAAGAAATTTAGTATTTGATAACTTGGAAACTAACCTAATTATTAAGAATATTTGGATGCATCCTTCAAGGTCTATACCCAGCTGGTAATTATTGTTGTCATCAGTTTATAAAAGTTAATATTTGACACGAAATATAAAGGTAGGCACACAATGTTCGTGGCGATGGCATTGGATAGGACCATTATTCTTTAGTCAGGATATCAGAAAGTATTTTCCACAGGGCGTGACTCAAATAAAGAAGTGTTTGCTGGACACTGTCTAATCACCACTCATTTTTCAAAGCCGTTTATCAGATTAGCACTGCACAGGAGAAATAACTTTCTATTTCCATGAATGGCTGAAAACACTTCTGATCGACATTGCGTAACTCCAAACAGAAGTTTATACTCTACAAGATCGTTGTGTTTTCAAGTATGATACAGACCAACTGGCCAGTGTTTTAGTGTTTATTTCACAAACTATAAAGCAGCCTTAAATTATATTTGCACTTCTCACTGTTTTGAAGGTGATTTGCAAGTTAAATTTACCTAGGCAATCTGCAGATTTTAAAATGCCAGCTGACAGGCCAGAAATCACTGTACATGAAAAGGACTGACTTATCGAGCTTGTACTCCTAAAAATTGTTCCAATTTGATTGGTTCCACCAGCTTAACAGGGTTACTCATAATAAAAACTGCCAAGACCAGCCCTGATGGATATAAAATTGACAGGTGAAAAAACCCCATCCAAAATAATGGATTGTGGTGTTACATAAATTTCCCCGTCCTGCTCATATTCAGTATTTGTGATTTATACAAATATTTTGCATAAAGTATTATAAATTATTTACTGCACAATTAGTTACTGAAAATCCTTGCTATATGAATATTCCCTCCTGGTTTCTTTTGCAAAAGAAGTTGCAAGAAATGTTGAGAAATCTGGCATTAGCCCCTAGTAGGTGACAAAATACTGAAAAACATTGACCAGTGGACTGATCTGGCAACTGGAAAATGTTGTGGTTTAGATCTCATAAGAACCATAACATTCATTATGAATTCTAATACAAAATGCAATGGGAAAAGAATGCTTTTGTAAGGCATATGGGATACTGAAAATCTGACATTTTAAGATGCAAATAAGAGTTTCTTTGGATTTGATCTTCAAGGCTACTTTCCATACGTAGTTATATACAGAAGTTTGAGGCAATATTAAATTAAATCAGTCAATGATTTAATAGTCAGACATTTAATAGTAAATGAAAATATATAAAAAATATTGTCAGCCACCTCTTATATGAATCAACTAGTATAGTTGTTTAGAATATATTACTAGGTCTAAATAGAGTATTTTTCTTCTCCCAGTAAAAAAGAAAATTTCTTACCTATTTGATGGATACAGCAAACTGCTAACAGGAAAGCCCATTCTGGTAGCAATATCCCCCTGCCAAACCCCATCTTGAGTGGAGTTTGGCACAAGGATGTTGGGTCTAAACTTGATCAGGACCGTAGTTCATCTGTGCTTTGTCGCTCTTATATAGTAGGTGACTTTGGCTTCCGTCCCAGATTGATTCAGAAACTGTAGAAAGGTGAGGTTTGGGGGATTTTAGCTAATGAACAGGTAAACAGAGGATGCTCTTCCTTCCTCCAAAACTGGCCAATGGTATTTGCATTTTGGGAGGAGTAAATACATTTACGTATGTACATTTTAAGGTTCAATCTAGTAAAGAAACGTAACATGATTGCAAATAAAATGCAACTCCTCCTCCACAAATAACAGGTCCTGGAACAAATTAAATTTGGTGATGCTTTACAGTTATGCAGATAGATGGCAAATAACCATTCTAAGTTTTTCAGTTCTATAACTGATGCCAGGCAACTCCTTGGCAAAAAACCCCACTGATTTTTGAAGTTTGTGGAATATGTGGGGACCCAGCATTAAGAAGTCCCTCCTTGCTTATTGAGGCAGCTAATCCTGTAAAAGGAACACAATAATAACCTTGAAGGGTCCTGCAGTCTCACATGGCCACTCTGAGTGCCTGCCATGGAAACCCCTCTGTGTGACACTGACAGGCACCCACCTGAGAAAGACAGCCAGCTTCACCTACACCTATCCTGCATTTGTTAGAGATGGCCTTAAACCTTGAAATCTACTTTTCAGTTCTCTGGTTTTGCCTTCTCATAGAAAATATCAGGAGTAATTTCAGCCAACCAGCTGGTCTTATACCAGCTTTCTAGGACTAAAAAGATTAATTATGGTCTGTGATGATGATAACATTGTTTCAGAATCATTCTTGTTTAATTCCATTCACATCCACAGAGTTATGAGAACTGCAAATTAGAGAAACAGGCAATGAATCAAGGATGTAAGACTTGCCAGTAAAGGTTTAAGAGACTTTTTTTTCCTGAATGTAGACTTTTTGCAGTTTTACTAGGCAATCATTTCAAAAGCAGGAACAAATGCATACTACAATAAGCACAGACAGTATTTCTACTTCTTGTCACTTTATCTTTTTTAGGTTGACAGTGGAGGTGGGATGAGTTGCTCTGGGCAGATATCTGTCAATTTCCTAGGTCAATAGATCTTACTTTAATATAGTAAAATATAGACAAAACTATTCAAAGTTAGTGAAACAATTCTTTTAAAACTGCTAGGTTTGGCAAAAACAATTTCCAGTCCAGCACTTGGGATATACATCATTTTCCCTCAATTCACCCTCAGCTTTAACCTCCTCACAGTTTACCAGAGTGCAGACAGCTGATGGAGTAAAAAAATCTCCATTATAAAGAATGGAATGAAGGCTGCTGCTCAGTGGGGAATTTAGCCAGAGGGACCTGGGAGGTGTAATTTGGGGTGGAAGAGCCTCAGGCCTAAGGAGCAAAAACCCCACAATAACTAGGATGTGTGGAGAGGCAGAAAGGACTTTCTTTGGGTAAAATGGGACAGTTTCACCTTCCACATGTCTGTAAGATACAGTTCAGCATCATTGTGTTTATCATCTGCTGAAGCAGGGGAAGGACGCAAATTCAGGAAGGTGTTCTAATTGCAAATGGGATCACTGCCATAACCTAACTCCCTTGGGTTCTTACCAAAATCCTACCCTGCAATTATACATTTTAAAATATTTCCGTAAAAGAATAGGAGAGTATAATATTATACTCCATTCAGGAGTTACTGAATTAAATGTTGTCATTTTCCCAGTTCAGCTGCTATTTCCACTTCTGTTTAGCTCTAAAGAGATCAGAGCCTCACATATTTAGTACAATAAAATAAAATAAAATAAAATAAAATAAAATAAAATAAAATAAAATAAAATAAAATAAAATAAAATAAAATAAAATAAAATAAAATAAAATANTAAAATAAAATAAAATAAAATAAAATAAAATAAAATAAAATAAAATAAAATAAAATAAAATAAAATAAAATAAAATAAAATAAAATAAAATAAAACAAAATAGTTTCTTTATAGAGTGTTATCTGAATTTGATTTCTGGATTGAAATTGGTGGAAGCTTGCTATGGCAATGTTGGGATACTTAAGTCAACATTTTGGCCTGCTATAGCATGAGACATGCTCTCTGTCAAAATGTCCAGGATGTTTAATGAAGTTACATCTTCCTAATCAGTAGTAAGCTGTTTACACACTCTAAATCTGTATCTTTATGCTTCAGCAAACTAGGAGAAAAGAAAATACTGCATTTCCTGCCTATAGAACATTGTTTTATTCTGTGCCAGTACTCATAAGGAATATGAATTCATCTGTACATAGAGAAGGCAAATGATTTCTTGTTTACGTGACCAGTTAGCTGTATTAAACAAATATGCTCTAGTCTCACTTAAACAATTAGAGAAGCCACCCAACAAACTTGGCTTTCAGCAAGCAGCTTGCATATGCCTTTGTGATGTTTGTGATGTTTGTGATGGTTAGAAGGAGCAGAGCTTGCCTCCCTTCTCAGTTACACCCACCTCTGCATGAGGGACATAACAGAAAGTCAGGATCTTCTTGTGCTGCTTTGAAAGATTCAGAGTGAGTTTCCTGTTTTCCACTGGGTGTATAAGAGCAAGGGAATACTGATAAAGGGATGAGCTTTCTGAGGGGGCAAGCAGTGCTTTTTGTACTCATCGGGTAAAGGTGATGAAGGTGTCCATACGTAGGATGATTAGGAGTGCCACTGGGGTCAAGGCTGCTTTCTCCTTTGTCCTGTCTCTTTTACTGGAATTGTTGCTAAGCAGACTGCTAATATCATACACTTCCTTTTCCTTCTAAGACAGTTTTTCATTTTCACTGTCATAACTCTTGGTGACCAAAGCAACACATGTCAGACTTGAATATGTTATTCCACTAAGCACTTAGCACTCCACAGTGGTCGTTCAGAAGGCTACCCCCGTTGTACTCAAAGGTGTTCTGCAAAAGATATTGACCAGAAATTTTGCTCAAACCTTTTTATATTCTGGAGTTGTTATGATTGTTACTGCTTAGACTGAGATTTTTGATCTCTAGGGACAGTCAGACATGGTCCAGTATTCAGTTTATTCAACCTTACCAGCCTCTCTTCCTCCCTCTCCACCTCAAGGAGCGGATGAAATTGTTAATAACATTAACAGGTGCAGAAGAATTTCAGGTTACTCTGTCAGGTGGCTTATGAAATTTTGCAAGCTATCAGGTTTTTATTTGTTTTTTACTGTTTTCTGGGGGAATCATGTTTGTAGATGAGAGTGTCACAAAAAATACAAGGACTTAAACAAACATGTTCATTGGTCACAAGAATTGCTTCAAGTGGTTCATGTAGATTAAAAAAAAAGTAGTTCAAGGACTTTTCAGTTTCACAGATAATACAGTGAAAAGAGCTTAGATAGGTAGGGAGGAGCAAGCTCTTACCTACAGCTGTATGAGAGGAAAGAAACCCCAGAAGCAAGTTTTGAAGTGTTTTAATAACAGAAACTTAGCAGCTGCTTTTACTGTTAATTTGCATCAGGAATACACCGAGAGACCACAGTTTTTGATATTGGCTGGCACTAGAGCAAAGCATTTTCATTTCCAAGCGGAAATTTTCAGGGAAATGTCGAAAACATTATTTATTTATTTATTTATTTATTTATTGCAATTTTGTCTGTTTTTCTCAGTTTTAATGTGTGTAAAAACCAGAAGCTTGTCTTGACATCTCAGTATTAATTTCCATAGCTAATAATTCAGGATAGATCTGTAGAGATGACCAGTTACTGGAAAGTTATTAGAAGTCATTGGAAGTTAACTGCATGAGCCAAGGATATAGCTGACAAATATTCTTCTTTGATTTTGATCTTGTACCAAAAATCTGTACCAATGGATTGATCACTAAAAGTACCTCTTGCAACAGTAAATCAAGTAATTCTGAGGATGGATATAATATCTTCAATTTTACCTTTCTTTCTTGGTTTCTTGCCTAGAAGTAGGGGCAAAAGTTGAGACATTGATTATACTGGTTTAATCTAAAATTTCAAACACCAGATAAAGGGTCAATATGGTATAAATACCATAATTACAACCTGAAAATAGAGTATATAATATGAGGGTGGCAAAGGTAAGCATTCAGAATTTAGGTAGAGGTAGTAGTAAGACTCTTAGTGAAAACCAAAATCATTAGCCTTCTGTGTTCAAATTACAGCTCCTGTAGAGTTAAGAACTTGTACCTCCTCACAAGTGTGATAAACCAGAGACAGCTGGGACCTGGGTTTTGTGCCCGGTTTGGGTTTATGCCCAGACATTGTACCTCAGATCTGTGAAGGCATTGCTTGCCATGTCAAGTGGCAAAATGAAAGAATTGGATTGGTCAGAGAAGAGGCTATTGTGGTGTGGAAAGCAATGTAACGTAATGACAGCCTGCAATTAACGTCAACGAAGTTGGTATTAACTTAAGCAGAGGATCCGGCACGCCCTTTCCCCAAGCTCTGTAGAGGTTTAGTTGCTCTCCTCAGCTTGTCCTGCTCAAGCTTTTCTCACCTGTCTCTGATAGCCTCAGCCATTCTTTCCTTCCATCAGTCTACAGGTTATTCCCCAGGGTTTTACTTTCCAGCCCTACCCAGTGATTTACTCTCCACCCTTTCTTTCAATGGCCTGTTAACCTCCCCACAATAAATATGTGCACTGCCACTGTGGACGAAAATGGTGTGTGCTCTCTGGACTCCTTCCCCTGGTTCTTAGAATAAATTATACAGTCTGGGTTTTTTTACTATAATATGTCACACCTCTTGAGAAATCTCACAGAGGTTTCTCCAGAGAAAACAAGACTGAAAATCATGTG
This sequence comes from Parus major, assembly GCF_001522545.3. NCBI lineage: Eukaryota > Metazoa > Chordata > Aves > Passeriformes > Paridae > Parus > Parus major. The sequence goes on from NC_031774.1 coordinate 16,182,601, forward strand.
GAGAGAGAGTTAAACTCTAACAGTGAATGGCAGGTGAGCTCTGTTACATACTGTTATCACCTTTTACTTTGTTACAGGAATTTTAGAATTCGTTATCCAAAGTACTGTGGAATGTGGAAGAAAACTTTCGATGGAGACTAGAGTGTCTACATGGGAAAAAAACGTGAGAGCTATGAGCAGTGAAGGCTAGAAGTAATGAAGTAACTTGCTTCATTTGTCAGCAGTATTAGTCAATGTTCCTTAATTACAGAGTGACACCTTAAGTGTGTTATTAAAGATTGTATTAAAGATTATATTAAAGGTTATATTAAAGTTTGTCTAGTTCCAACCCTCCTGCTGTGGGATACCTTCCACTAACCAGGCTGCTCAAAGCCCTATCCAGCCTGGTCTGAACACTTAGAGGGATGGCACATCCATAGATTCTCTTAGCAACCGGTTCCAGTGTTTCACTACCCTCATGGTAAAGAATTTTTTCTTTGTATCTAATTTAAACCTGTCCTCTTTCAGTTTGAAGTCATCCCTTCTCCTATCTCATTCTGGCCTAGTAACAGTCCCCCTCCAGCCTTCTTGCAGGCTCATTTTAGCAACTGAAAGGCTTCTCTAAGGTCTCTCCGGAGCCTTCTTTTTCCCAGGCTGAACAGCCCTCTCAGTCTTTCCTGACAGGAGAGGTTCTCCAGCTCTCTGGTCATCTTTGTAGCCCTTCTCTTGACTCATTCCAACAGGTCCATATTTTTCTTATGTTCCAGAGCTGGATGCAGTGCTCCAGATGAATCCCCTCCCTTGACCTGCTGGCCACACTGCTTTTGACACAGCCCAGGATGCCACTGGTTTGACATCTGGAATGTCAAGCTTCTCATCTGCCAGCACTCCAAGTCCTTCTGCTCAGGGCTACTCTTGATGCATTCTCTGCCCAGAGATGCAGTGTACCATATTGAATATCCTTAAATTCATTGTTGCATTGGTTATGTGTGTCAATGTTTTCATAGCAGGTGGTCTATAGGGTTGATTTCCCCACATTCCATAGAGGCAACTCCAGCCAGTTCCAAGAGGGACCTGCTGCTGCCCAAAACTGAGCCTGCCCGTGATGGTGGTAATGACCCTGGGACAATGTATCTAGGAAGTGGAAATAAATTACTCCACAGAAGCATTACACCCACAGGAATATGTGAAACAGCCCCTCAGGCACCAAGGTCAGTGCAGAATGAGGGGGAGAAAGTGCTCCAGGTGCCAGAGCAGAGATTGCCATGCAGGCCCTGGTGCAGCCCAGAGTGTGCCCCAGACGCCCATGGAGGTCCATGGAGGAGCAGAGATCCACCTGCAGCCCATGGATGAGCCCACACCAGGGCAGGTGGATGTCCAAAGAAGGCTGTGGCCCTGTGGGAAACCTGTGCTGGAGGAGTCTCCTGGCAGGACATGTGGGAGCACATAGAGAGGAGCCCACAATGGGGGAGAGATGGCACGTGGCATACAGTCACAGTCATCTCAGCACAACAGGGCACTTAATTCAGCTGAAAGCATAACTCTTCCATTGTATATCATCTATATCCATTGCATGCAAGCTGCTGGGGTTTTCACCTTCAGCATTTGCTTGGTTCTCACCATAGTAACACCATAATGTTACTATGATGTTTATAGCTCTCATTTGGCATCTGGCTGGATTTCAGCTTTGTTTTCCTCCTCTGCATAGCACTGAGTACATCTTTCTGGACTAATATCACCACCAATGTTTAGTTATCTGTTTGCCACTATTGTGGGTTTTCCTTTCCTGTGCATCTTTTCTTTATTTCATAAAATGTTTATTCTGTTGTATACTAATAACATATATGAGCCAAATCTGACCTTTCGAATCCTTGGTCTGAGACTTAAATACAGTTTATTTTTTACTTTTGTTTTTCTTCTCCACAAGCTTGGCATAATTATTTCTTCTGTCCCAGTAATTGCATGTATCCCCTCATTTTAATGACTTTTTATCTTCCCAAACCAATCTTGAGTTTTCATTAGCATTTCTTTGCCTATTTCAGAATCTGCTGTTGAACACATTTTGGTGTACTTTTCCTTGTGAGACTTTCTCAGTGACACTTGATGAGTCATTTCTGCACATGTTCTTTGTGAAACTTCAGGTTTGAGCATGCTCATTAGTGCTGCACATATCCTCGAAGCTTGACAGACTAAGATTGTGCCTATATTGACAGGTAACTTTTAATTCAGACTGAAGATTAAATGGGAGGTTCAAGTTTAATTCTAAGCTTTAAGTCTAAATTTAATTCTTATCTGCAGTGCTGACTGAGTTTAGAGGCTCAGCTGAACTTCTGTCTGAGGAGCCAAGCTTATAATTCTGTATCTCCTGTATCTGTCAGTGGATGTCCTGGCTCCAAAATTTCATCACCCTTTTGTGCAAGATTATCCACTGTGAGTTTAATAATTTTCTATAGTTTTGCAAAAAAATCATACGTGTTTTATGACATTGTTCCTCCAAATTCTTGTGTACATGAACTCAAATCATATGTTTACAAATATTTGTGGCTTGAAATTTTTTGGAGGGAACTTCTAGGTCTTCCTACAAGTACTCTTCTTGTAACGCATCTAAATGCTGCAGTACTAGCTTTTTACTACTAATTCTGTTTCCATCTTTGTTTTCCCAACTCATTCCTATTTAAATTTAATCCTCTTTAGTTGTTACAAATCACCATGAGATCGTTAAATTTGCTTCTGCCTGTTCAGGAACAGGAAATCAGCATTCTAATTTAATTCCTTTTCTTACATATGGTCATCTTTCATCAAATCCTTCCTAAAAGCAGGATTTTACAAATCACTAGGCATTGTCATGTACATAAGGCATCACAAGAGCTGCCACTTCCATGAAGAGGGACTGTAACCCTTGTGGCTGTGACTCTATTGCTCTGTTAAAATGCTCTCCTTATTTTATCTGTCAAAACACTGGTAACTACCAGACATCAAGAAGAGAGCCTGGCCTGCTGCTGGGTACACCACCTGCTCTCTGAGGGTGTTCTGCAGTCAGCAAACAGAATAAGAGGGGCAAAGCAGCAATAGGGGTAAGCAAGCTTCTGCTGTCCACAGATCATGGCATCACCCTGTATTTTAAGACCAAGCAAGAATTACAGGACAGCAAACTGCTGCCTGCCACTGCTGGGGTAAATAAAGCAGTTGAGCTGATTTTCAAACCACTTACAACTCCTTTAAAGTACTTAGTAAACAAAACCTGGCTTTTTCTGCCTATGTCTGTATATGAACATGGACAGGACACAAGTCAAAGTAAGAATCTTGGTGTTTCTTTGACTGCACTACTTTGACTAATTTCAGTTGAAACAACAGGTTTCCAGAGCAATAGATCTGTATTGATTCCTGTTGCCATTTTATTGCTGAGGTGAGTTGCAGTTTTAAATATTGTTCTTTACAAACACTAAGAACATGCAAAACACCTCACAATTGGTTTAAATTAATTGCCATTCTGCATATGGTATTTAGGGTCCAGTCAAGGCAGAATGTTGATGGATTTCAGGCAGTCAGTTTATTGTGGCTGAAGTAAGTATTTAAACCTGTTAACTCTCTTCTTTTGAGCATCTAAATCATGAATAATATCAAGGTAGCTTATTAAATTGCATTGTGTATAGAAGTGCTTGAAATTTCATCATAATGGAAAAAGGAGGATAAAAATATTTTCATTACATTTTTCTTAGGATGTCCCATACCCATACTGCATATGAGTAGTAACCCATAGCTGCAATGAGACAGTGTAGCCCATTGTCTATGTAGAGGATAATATTTAAATTCATATACCCTGTGCCTTGCACTAAGATGAAGTGATTTAAGCAGCTTGTCATCTTCTGCAACTCTTCTCTTGATGGGGTAAGTAAAATAGTTGAACTGTTTCAAACCAATTGCAACTCATTTGAACTGCTTAGGAAATAAAAACTGGGCATTTTTGTTTAAGTCTGAGTCTGGATGTGAATAGGACACAATTTACAGTAAGAATCTCGATGTATAATGCAAGAAACATTAACAGAAGAAGTATTAGAATAAATTTGCTCTAATTCAGAGCCAAAGTAATTGTGTGATCCCTTTCAGGAATCTGGTAGGACTTTTGTCTCTAACAGAGGTGGATATGGCAGTCTGCTGAGAGTCAGGATTCCTTGGATATGCCCTCAGCTTCATGATGTAGAATGTCAAAGTGGAAAATCAGTGTGTCTAATTTCCATCTCTATCCCTGGCTAAATATTTTTATTATAAATCTCTCAAGAAGAAACTAGCAAATACTATATTTACATCCTATTCTGACAGGAAATCAATGCTGTTTCCTCCTAGAGTAAAAAAAAAACAACTAATTATTGAAAATTGAAAATTTTAAATGGAAACTCTTTTTCCCATATTATGGTGTGCTGAGGGTAGGAATGGGCTCTGCCTGCAATGACTTTGTTATATGTTGCCACTAGGAGCAAATTAAAATACCTTTGATGTTGTCCTAATCTGAGCAAAGTAACTAATGCTCTCTTGTTTCACTCATGGAAGGGATGTGTTTCACCTCTTGTGTTTCACCTCTTGGGACTCTTATGTAACAGAACATATTGTTGGATTAAAATAAACCTACCTTAATTACAAAGGGTAAGGTGGTCTCAACCACAGACCTTGCTGTATACACACATGGACAATCCAGTGGGCTTTTCCATTAAGTGATACTTATTTTCTAACAAAATCCTGTGTGTATCAAGATCAAAGACAAGTAAGACTTTGGGAAAGAATTTCCAGTTTGACCAGTCATGAAAGAACCGAATGAGCTCATTCTGTACATATGAGACATTAGCTGTACCCAAAAAGACATCTGGCTGTAGAATTATTTACTAGGGTATTTGTGGATCAAACCCATATGAGAGTTCTGAATGGAGAAAAACCTTTGGCATGTTATATTTTGAAACCAAGGAGAATTGAATAGAATGTCAAGAAACTCTCATGGTTGTTCTTTGGGGCGTACCTGCTAATTAGTCACTATTCTAGCTAATATTTGCTCATAAAGGGAAAGGAACATAAGTATATTTATGCATGTGAATTAGTCAGTTCTATACCAAAATGTATTTTAGAAATAATTTTCCTCAGACCATTTTTTATTCAAAGACCTTTGAAAGTTAATGTGGGAAAGTTACTCCTGTGGGCTTACAGGCAGGACGATTATCTGAATTGTTTTATTGAAGAATGCCTTGGGAGAAGAACTGTCTTTTGGTATTTTTTTCTGTGGTCCAGAAATCCAGAAAATGAAAGTCATGACAAAGTTCTATGCAAATTTATACTTTTTTCTTAAATTATGCTAATTTGCTAAAACATAAGAATTTGCAGTTGTATTTTAGTGATTAACCTCCTAGCTCTCTTCTATCCTCTGTTTTTCAGAGCTGGGTAAGAATTTAATGTATATAGAACATCATTCACCTCCCACTGAAATCAGTGATGAGACTTCCACAGAAGCTCATATAAGTTTTATTAATCCTTTAATAATGTACACTTTGATAATGATTGTATCCTTTCCCATGCTGCCTTACTTAGTAAAGTGCTTCCTATCCCCAGGCAATGCATAATGCAATGTATAATCACAGCAGCTGAATGACTGCATATCTACTGCTATGAGTCAAATCTTGAGTAAGTAATTATACATTGCCTTGAACATAACAGACTCCATTTTTCATTTGCTCCTGAATGTTTCTTACATCTTTACTTCATAGCACTGCCAGATGAGATTACATAACATTTTCCATGCAAAGACACTCTTTCCAACTACTATGACTTTGTCAAAATTTTATTTTTTTAAAATTTATTTTCTAAAAACTTAATTTCTTAAGTTGACACTATAGACTTTCGATCCACTTGCACAAAGTCTTTTTTGAAGGAGAAGTTGGAAATACTTCAGTGAGAATGTAGAAAGAGTATAAATTGCTTGATATATCATTTAACAAATTAACATATTGTATTACCATGGAATTTGGTGGGGACTTGCTTATGTTTGAAAATCATTCCTTGTCAACTACACTTGAAAGACCAAACACTTTTCCATTAGAACTGACCAGAAATCAAGCTGTTCATATGACTGCTGATGCCATCCTTGGGTGTTACATTTAGCTCAGAGAGATCCTGGTATTTCTATTGTGTGAAAAAGCATTTAATGGATGCCAAATCAAACTCTTAACCTTTCTGTAATTCTGCAGGAAAGTAAACTAGACACTGGGAAACAGAATCAAATGCTTCTGATAAACATGTTTGCTTTGCTAGTAAGTTTGATGGTTTCTTTGCCCCAGCACTAATGTAAGACAAGAACAGTAAGCCGAAGTTGGTTTTAACCAGATGAGAACTCCTTCCATGCTGATCATTTAGTATAAGCATGATCACAAGTACAGGAGAAAAAATGTCCATCCAAACCAATACCCCATCTGTGGCCATGGCCAACAGAATGTCAAGGAAAGAGCTGAGCAGGCACAAAGTGATAATGCTGATGAATACCCGTGAATGCTGCACAAACACGTGGCTCAGGGGAGCTTGATGTGATTCCTTTGAGACCAGGATCTCTGTGGATTCCTTGTTGTTGGCTTTGTCATTGTTATTGTTTTGTTTGTTGTTCTAAACAGCATATGGATCATGGTTGCAGACAGTAGAGAGGAAGCAAACAAAATGGAACTTAGAAGACTTTTAACTTGCTTTAAAAGTTCTTCAAGACTGACCAATTTCATGCTCTTCATGACTTTCTGTAGCTAGCTCAGCTGTTGCTAGGACAAGTTTTCACTGTACCTTTTTGTTTTGGCCTTTGCTGTTACTGGATTATGAGTGTAATAATAGCTTAGAGAAGCAGAGGGGAGGTGTAAAGTGCAGCACTGCCTGGGAACAGGGCGGGGAAGAAGAATGTGGGCCTTGGGGTGATCCCCAAGGGATGATCCAGAGAATAGCTGGAATGAATGAGGAGGCAAAATGCAAAAAGATGTCAGAGGGAAGTGGGTAAGTGAGGAAGTTGAGATTGTGTGTGAGGTAGCAAATGAAAAAATGAATGAGATATATCACAATTTGGACCTCCAGATCATGGAGACAAAGTAAATCAAATGCAAAGATACTGGCTGGCCTATGTGGCTAAAAGAGTTAAACAACTTGATATAAATAATTCCTTTCTGTGCTGTTCTGGGCAAGCCATGAAAAGGACGTCATGCTTCTGAAATTTATTTGTCTTGGAGGTGGTGCACGGACATCCTTGTGTCTCAGAGTCTCCTTTAGATGACATTGCTTGCTGGAGTTTAGGAAAAGTTTCTGTCACTAGTCAGTTTTGAACCCTCCATCTGTTTAATGACTACTGTTCACTCCATGAAAACTGTGACTACTGTCTGAAAACTAGCAGAGCAGGGAACACACTACAGAAATAACTAGTAAAATCCTGGTTTCAAGCATTTGTCTGTTTCCTTTAAGCTTCATAAACAGCACAGGTAACATTAGATGCTTATTACTGTTCCCTCTCTCCTTTCTTCCGTGTCTTTATGTTACCTTTTATCTCTAAGAATTCTCATGTTTCTTGTTTGTACAGTACAGCAGAGAGTAATTCTATGCTCTTCTTCTAGAAGCACCACCATGGCTCAGTAAATATGTGAATAAATAAAAATAGGACAATGCAGAGGGATGAAAACAAAATTCAACTCTAATCTAGTTTGGCAAATCATGCAGATGCATATTTCAAAGAATTGATTTAAAGCATGTGATATTACAGTGCCTAGCACAGGAAAATCCTGGTCCATGTAAGTGGAGGTCTTAGCTGTTAGGGTAAAGCTAATGCCAAAGCATGCAGTTAGTTTATTCTGAAAAGCCGAGGTTCTTAAATTACTTTTCTGAACAAGTATGTGGAATGGAATTGGGTTTTAAATAAAATCTGACTTTACAAACATCAGTAATCCCAGTTGTTCCAACACAGCTATTCATGAATTTAGAGTTTTATAAATTCTCAAGAATGTTGCTGAGTTGACACCTAAGAACCAGTATCCCACAGCCATGAAATGAAAATGTTCTTGAAAAAATGCAATCAGAAAACTACAAAAAATACAACAGGCAAGGAAGGGAGGAAAAAGAAAAACAAAGTTAGAGAGTAGACAGAGTAGGATTGACATTTCCTTGTTACTCATTCCATCCTCTAAAGAAACGTTACTTATGCTGCTGCATGATTTTTTGCAGAAATATTTCAGCTAAAACTCCCAATCCTTCTTCTGTTTCTACAGCCTTCACATGGCTCCCAAACAGACTGTCTTGATTACTTTTACTGATCTTTACATCAGAGAGTACATTTTTGATGAGAATTTACTTTATCTACCAACAATTATTTTACAAGGCTCTGATCTGTCAGCATGTGCATTGTGTTGGGGTAGAGTCAAGACGATGTTTCAAGGATGTTTTTAGGCACCAGGCTGAAGGTAATACAACTCATCCACAATGGCAGTCTCTGTCTGACTGTTTGCTCTGTACAGATTCAGTTTGTGTGACGCTGTTAAATACCCAAGCCTTTGTCAAAATGAATAGGAGATTTATTATCTGAGATAAAAATACTCTCAACCTTTGCAGAACTCAAGAGCAAAGCAGTTTTTCCAGTTAGAAGAACTTTGTTCACTTCCAGCAGCTAATGACATTACATGCTTGGATAGCAGTGGAGGACCCTGCCATGAAACCTGATTCAGTAAAACAAGCAGCCATCAGATCCCCAAACACACCAATGTTAACAGCAGAGGGACCAATCTTTTCTGCTGGGAACAGTCCCTCAAGACCCAGACCCCTTGCTGTTTACATGTGAAATGCTTTTTTAGAGTTTTACGTGGTTCTTGGCCTATGAGCCTTATATGCAGTGTAATGAAATGTATGTGTGACACTACAGGAAGCAGAAAAAATAGCAACATATATATCTCACAGTAGTAATACTGATTGTCTAGAGTGTTTATAGTGGAACAGAAGTCTGGGCAGAAAGCCAGACTTCGAATCTATTTCTAAAATAATACAGGTTTTTTTCTTCAAATGTCAGTGATGCTTGTAGGAGTCTGGGCTGCATTAGAACAAATTTGACCATAAAGACAAACAGTTAAGAACAAGGGTAAGGTTAGCAGACAGGGAAGGAACAGTCATGGTCAGCAAAAGAACACAAAGTAAGAGCTAAACAGGATGAGAAATAGAGAAATTAAACAAGTTGTGGTCCAATATATGCAAATGTAATTATCCAATAAAAATGCTTACAAGGGCATGCAGTCAATTGTAGAAGAGATACTTGTGTGAATAGATTTGTATACAGTATAAATGTAACTGAACTCAGAGAATAAATGAACGATCTGATGATCATATTGGTGCTGTGTCGTTCCTGTTCCCGCATGAAGGAATGAAACCCTGGCAAACTGGTGACCCTGAGACGTGATAAAGCGTTGCTGTTTGGAGCAGAAGCTGGAGAAGGCAAGGGGCTGTCAGCCAGCGTTACTATAGGTAAGCTGGGCTGCTCGAGAGAGGCAGGAGTGGATCCACACTAAGCTGAAAAAAAGAGAAGGGCTTAGATTTTGACAGCATGGGAATTTCTGTATCAGCAATAGAAAAGGCTGCAATTAAAAGTTTGTTGCAGCTTGCAGAAAAGACAGAGACTAAGATCAAAGAAGGGGACTTGGCTGCATTGCTTCTCTGGTGTAGAAAATGGGCTTTAATCATAAATGCTGATCAGCTTTATGATACAGCTGCAAGGACTAACATTAGTACAGAACTTTGGGAATCTATTCAAACAGGGAATTATAAAGAAGCTGGAAAGTTGGTACCTACTTATTGTGCCATATTGCTTATGGTGGAAGCAATGAAAGGATGGGCTTGTTTTGCTGCTGCTGCTGCTGCTCGAGCTATCGCAACATCTGAAAAGGATAGAGTGACAAGGAAGAAGAAAATGATTTATTGGAAACTGATGATACCGATACCCCAAAAACTGTGTGTCTGGTTTCCAAGGGAGAGTTCTGGGGAGGAAGGGATATTGGCATAGATCCCTGGGCGTCTCCGCCCTTTCCTTCAGCACCTCCATTGCCTGGCGTGTCTGGTATGCCTGTACATCCTTCACCTTCTCAGTCAGTCCCACCTGATCCCATCAGCGGAACAAATTGATCCATCTCAAGTACCACTCCCTAGGGACATTGATGAAAAAGAACCTGAGACACTTTACCCTAAACCTCAGTCTGAGCAACTTGTCAGTTGGTTATGAGAACAAGAAAAAGCTATATCTGAACTTTTGGATCAAATGCAAAGACTAGATAGGGAATCCTCAAAACGTGTCATTCAGGATGCATATCAGAAAGCCCATCAAACTATTAATGACAGGTTAAAAGCAGTTGAGGAAAATGTTTGTGGGCCAGAAACAAAAGGTGCTGCTAAAGGGCATAGAGAGCCTGAAAGAAATCCTTACAAGTCTCGAGTTACCGAGGAGATGCTGCAAATTAAAGAAAGACAAGCTAGAGAACAGAAAACAACTGTTAGAAGCAGGACAAATGCACCCAGATGAAGCTCATAATTATGTACATAGTAAATTTGGACAAGGTTTGACTCAAGAAGAGTATCAGGTTTATGGAAAATATAAGTCAGATAGTGAAAAAAGAGACAGTAATGATTCTACTATTTCAACTCTAGAGGTTTACTGATTGGTTACAAAATAAGGAGGACAAAAGAAAGAGGGTTCTCATGTCCCTTTGTCATCAGCCAATTCATCGATGGGTCCATCTCCATCTGGACCAGTTCCTCCTCCAGGTCCTCCTCCACAAGATCCTAATTATAAAGAAAGACAAAGATGGAGAGGAGTTACCGAACATGCAATTATCAAAAGACAAATGTTACCATCTAGAGGCACTGCCATGCCAACCTACTTGCAGGGGAATCAATGCTTTTGGCATCCATTTGATGGGAAAACTGTCAGTCAATTGCAACCAACAGCGATGGATTTTGGATATGATAATAAGCAACTTATGACTGTGATACAAGCCTTATTTCAAAATCAGGACCTTATGCCTACTGATATCAGAACACTTTTAGAAATTATTCTTCCTCCTACTGCATTCATGCTGTTTAAAGACAAATGGCAAGAAAGAAGTGAAGTTTCTATAGTTGAAAACTTTAACCAGCTGGATGGAAATGACCCTTATTGGTTTGTCACCCTTGAACAACTTATGGGTACTGGACAATATTGAAGTGGGGCTGCACAAGCTGCGTTACATCCACATGTAACTCAACAATCCCAGGCATTGGCATTACCTGCACTGCAAGAATTTCCCCAAACTGGAACACCTAGATTGCCATATCATAGAATAAGGCAGAAACCAGATGAAACTCATATGAAGTTTATTGATCACCTCAAAGAAGCTTAGACAGCACACCCAATCTTTCACCTGATACCAAAACAGCAGTGGGAAAGGATTTAGCATATCAGAATGCAGATCAGCAGTGTCAACAAATAATTGCCAGTCTCCCTTGAGAGGCTAGCCTCAGTCAAATGGTAGAGACATGTTCTAGACTACCACAACTCATGGAAGAGCAAGAAAAAGCCAATATTCATGCAAAAGCTCTTGTAGCACTCTGCATCCAACAGTGATTGAAGGAAAAGGGGATTCAGGACCTAAGATTATTAGGAAAAAGAAAGGCTGTTTCCTGTGTGGGAAGCTTGATCATTTTAAGAAACAGTGTCCACAAGCAAAGAAGAGTGCACCAGCTACCCCATTTACTGGTATTGGCAATTGTTGTAATAAGTTTAGATATAGGGCTAATGATTGTCAATCCAGATATAAGAAGGATGGAACTCCTTTATCGGGAAATTTCCCACATTGCGCCTTGACGGGGGCACCAAGACACCGCAATTCCCCCAAGTGGCGGCTGCCTCGATGAGCTTTCAGCAGCTACCCAAGGAAGCTCAGGCTTCAATTTGGCCGTGGGAGTCAACACCACAACAAAGATGATTCAGTACATGTAATTACTTTCACAGGACCTCTTGGGCATGGGTTAAGTGCATTATTGATAGGACAATCATCAGCTTCAAAACAAGGATTGATAATTATCCCTGGATTAATTGACTCTGACTATACTGGACAAATTGGAATAATGTTTAGAGTATTGAATCCTCCAGTCACATTGCAAAAAGGTGATGGCATTGCTCAATTGATTCTATTTAAGCACAGGTTTTCAAGGCTCTAAACAAAGAATGAAGAGACTGAAGATTTGGATCCACATGTGCTGTGACTGTTGCCTTTACACAAACAATTAATAACAATAAACCAATAAGGTCAATAACATTGCAAGGTTCAGATAGACTCATAATTCAGTGTAATCAAGTTATGCTTGACACTGATGCAGACATTGCTGTTATACCTTGAGCTGCATGTCCACCTTTTTGGCCTTTAGCTCCAGCAGCCAACGTGGTTGTAGGTATTGGAGCACTGTCTACGCAACAAAGTATGCATTTTATTACCATTATTGATGACAAGGAAGGACTTAGAGCAAAAATTAAACCATTTGTACTACACACAACTTTGTGGTTGCTTGGTCAAGATATCTTATCCCAACGGGGATGTGTACTGCATACACTTTTTTAGAAGTGGCCATACAGGCCAGCGACCCACGCCTGACATTAAAGCTGAAATGGCTAATGGACACCCCTGGGTAGGTTGATCAATGGCCACTACCAGAAGAGAAGCTCACTCATTTGAAAGAACTGGTGCAAGAACAATTGACTGTGGGGCATTTTGTGCCATCTACCAGCCCATGGAACATGCCTGTGTTTACCATCAAGAAAAAAATCAAGAAAATGGCTGTTACTGCAAGACCTGTGAGCAGTCAATGCTGTTATGCAAGATATGGGAGCACTGCAGCCTGGACTACCTAATCCAGCCATGCTCCCTCAAGACTGGGACAAATGGAATCAATTGAGCAATGCCATCAAAATTGTGGTCATAGATCTCAAAGACTGTTTTTTCACTATTCCTCTTCATCCAGAAGATTATGAAAAGTTTGCTTTTTCTGTGCCTTTCATCAATGAAACAGAACCCACCCAAAGGTATCATTGGGTTGTTTTACCACAAGGAATGAGAAGTTCACCCACCATCTGCCAATGATATGTGGACTTGGCACTGCGACCATTCCGAAAAAATCATCCTGAGTGCATACTATATCATTATATGGATGATTTGCTTCTGTGTCAACAAATGATCATTTCTGATGATTTAATCAGTGAGTTAACAAAAGCATTGACAGTGATGGGATTAACTGTAGCCCTTGGAAAAGTACAAAGAACTGAACCTTGGAAATATCTGGGAATGATGTTAGACAAACAAACGGTTAGACCACAAAAGCTTTCGATATCAAAGGAAGTTAAAACATTGAATGATGTGCAGAAATTAGTTGGAGACATTCAGTGGATTAAAAATATTTGTGGTATCACCAACAGTGATATGCAACCTCTGTTTACATTATTGCAAGGAGGTCACGATCACCAAGGACCAAAGACCCGGACAGATTCTGTTTTACAAGCCTTAGAAAAAATGTCATTAAAACTAAGTACTAAGACTGCAACTCATTGATCCTGACCAACTATTACAACTTTTTGCGTATAGTACTGAGTTAGAAGTGGCTGCCTTTTTAGGTCAATGGTGTAAATGGCAGTCCAATCCACTCAAAATCATTGAGTGGCTATTTTTATCAGCCAGAGGACACGAAACAGTAACCCCACATGGAGAGGCTGTGGCAAGAGTCATTCAAAAAGGAGTGCAATGAGAAGTTGCAATTGCTGGAAAAGAACCTGACAAAGTAATCATTCCATACCCTCTGGACCTGATTCAATCAATGTGTGACTCCTCGATGACCTTTGCGTTGGTCTGTTTAAATAGATCCTATCAGATTGATAATTACTACCCTAAACATCCATTATTCAAAACTACTTTGACTATGAAATCCGTACCTGTTATTAGTCGACAGCCACTACATGCTTTGACAGTGTTTACTGATGCAAGCAGTAAAACCAAGGCAGCTGGATTTGTTTAGCAAGAAGATGGAAAATGGCAGGCAGAATATTTTCATTGCAATACATCAGTGCAAGTTTTAGAACTTAAGGCAGTAATTGCTATGTTGAATTGATGAGATTCTCAGGATCTAAATATTGTGCCTGATTCCCTTTATGTTGCCGGAGTGGTACAGAGTATAGAAGGGGCATTGCTGGGACATGTAAATAATTCTGTACTTTTTCAAGCCATCTAAGATTTAAGAAATCTTGTCTATCATCAAATACACTGACTTTTTATCATGCACTTAAAAAGTCGTACTGGACTTCCTGGAGGCCTCGTAGAAGGTAACGTTTGAGCTTATCAATTAGTGACTGCGGTTGTTGATAAGGATCAGACTATTCAAGAGGTATACCGTTTGCATACCTCTTTTCATCAGTCTGCCACTACTCTGTGTAAACAATTTGGAATTCCAAAAACACAAGCTCGAGCAGTGGTTACAGCATGTCCTGAGTGCACTATTCTTACACCACTGCAAGATGGAGGAGCTAATCCTGGAGGACTCCAGCCCCACGAGATTTGGCAAACTGATATTACTGAATTTTCACCGTTTGGCTGACTGTGTTATGTGCATGTGTCAGTGGATATTTGCTCAGCATTTGTGTGGGCTTCTGCCCATTCATCTGTCTTAGCTGCTGTGGCTTGACAACACTGGACTCAAGCTTTTGCTGTGATGGGATGCCCCAAGAAGATCAAAACTAACAATAGTCCTGCATATCAAGCAGCTTCTACCGCTAATTTTTTACAACATTGGGATATTCAACTTCTCTGTGGAGTCACATATAACTCATCTAGCCAAGCGATCGTTGAATGCACTCATCTCATTCTTAAAAGTCACCTTAATATTTTGAAAAAACGGGGAAATAGGGGGTTCTCCCCATGAAATATTAGTAAAAACGTTATTTGTTACAAATTGGTTGAATATACGTGGAGGACAAGACCATCCTCCTGCAACAGTACACATGCAAACAAACAAAAAATGTGATTTTACCTTGAAAAATATTCAAGTTAAATTTTTTTCTCCCCAGACCAGGTTACAAGAGAGCCCAATGCAGTTATTAACTTGGGGAAGGGGTTATGCTTGTGTTTCCACAGGTAAAGATTCAGCTACATGGATTCCTGCAAAGTGGGTTAAACCATGGTTACAGAAGAATAATGACATCAGCTCCGTGTCCTGAAGCATAAAAGAGACATCACCATCAAATTAACTTGGCATTGACACCATTTCTGACTGCCCTGCACCCTGACAATAAGGACACAGTTCATTTTTTGCTAGATCTCACTGTACTTTATGCAGCTCTTTGCATGCAATCAGTTGACAAGAGACAATCAGAGGCTGTTGAACATGTGGAGAACATGGGCTGGACTGTCGACCCTGGGTATTGGTGTATTGTTCTTGGTGTAAACAAGAGAGTTGTAGAGTCACTCGGGCACATGAAATAGAGGAGGTATGTACGTGTCAGCCGTGTATCACACGGGTTATTACCTACTCTAGAGCACAGTGGTTGACTGACTTTGTTGGCATACCATTAGATCAGTTGCCTGGAGCAAATGCTCCAAGGGGTGCAGTCAGAGTACTGCGTGAGCAACAAGAGTTTTTAAATGCATTAGAACTGATTGAAGATTTTGGACAGAGAATATTAGCAGATATTAGCTTTGAGCTTCTGAAACGCTCAGCATTATTATGTATTAGGCAAGGCAGTAAGGTAGTGAACACCAAGTGTGGACTGGGTGTTGGAGTTCCCCGAAGTTGGCAAGTTTGTAGTAGTGAATGGGACAAGGCAGAAAGACAATGGCGACGTGCATGCCCATGGTGACGATAATGTTGATTTTCTGGGGATTGTCACTGTATAGTGAAGGGGTGTTTCTTGACAAACCACAAACGAATGTTTGGGTAGCTTGGGCTAATGCATCTGGTATTCAGGATTTTTGTCTCAGTTTACAGCAGGCCGATGACCCTTTTCAAACTTGATTAACTGGCATCCCCCCTTCAGGAGAACGAAACAGACTTTTCTGGTTGGTGGAACCCTAAGATAGTAAATTTAACAAGTGGCAAAAGCGATGACTGCCTAAGTCCAAAGGGACAGTATACTTGGCCATCTATGTGTAATGCAGCCTGGCAGAAAACAGTAATTGAAAATTTGAACTGATCATATCCCATTCCATTTCAAGAACTGGATTTGTTAGCCAGTGTTTTCCCAACCTTGGATGTTAATATTACTGCTCTGCCTAGCTGTGACAGCGTGATCCCACCATGGCAACCAGTTAATGGTACAGGAGTAATTTTTTTTGGAGATCCTTGATGTAGTTGGTTACAAAAACAAGGAGAAAAAACATTATTTGAAGGTTATCAAAATGTTACAGGACAATCTCCATGGAACAGATTAAAAACAGGGGGTCTAGCAGCAAACATTTCAGGAGGGTGGGAACTCCCACCAGGAGTATTTTTGATCTGTGTGAATTGAACATGGCCTGGTATTCCAAGACAACCTGTTGGTGGACCATGCTCTCTTGGTCGAATAACATTATTTGCCCCCCACACAAGGGATTTATTGAATGCTGGTCAAAGTCGTCATCAAAGATCACGTCAATCCATTTGGAATTTTGATGAGACTTGCAATAATAATGTGCAATCACCATCACTGGCAACTGCCATTGCAACATCTTTCTTTTTAACAGGGGGAATGGCTGCCATAAATGTGAAAAACATAAAATATACAGCTCATCTTGCCTGCTGGGGAGAAAAACAGTTTCATTTGACTTCAAAAATGTTGAGTGAGTTGCTAACTTGATAGTATGAGTATTAGTTGATAGTCTTAGGCATGCCACCTTGCAGAACTGTGCAGCTATAGATTTTTTGTTATTAGCATAGGGACATGGGTGTGAAGATTTTGAAGGAATGTGTTGTTTTAATTTACCTGACCACTCCCAAAGTACTTATAAACAATTGGCACAACTGCGTGAAAAACATGAAGTATATTACAGACAGACATGATCCTTTTTCAGACTGGCTTGCTAGTTTGGGCATAAGGGGTTGGTAGCAGACCTTGATCAAGGGGGCAATAATGTTATTGATTGCATTTCTAAGTTTTATGCTGATTCTTCCTTGTTTCTTACAATGCCTTCAGCAAATGTTGCACAATTTAGTTACTCGAGTTTTTAAGAAAAGAGAGGGAGATATAGGAGTCTGCGCTGCGTTAGAACAAATTTGACCATAAAGAGAAACAGGAACAAGGGCAATGTTAGAAGACAGGGAAGGTACAATTGTGGTCAGCAAAAGAAGACAAAGTAAGAGCTAAACAGGATGAGAAATAGAGAAATTGAACAAGTTGTGGTTCAATATATGCAAATGCGATTACCCAATAAAAATGCTTACAAGGGTGTGTGAACAGTGCATGCAGCCAATTGTAGAAGAGATACTCATATGAGTAGATCTGTATACAGTATAAATGTAACCAAACTTAGAGAATAAACGAACAATCTGATCATCATATTGCTACTGTGTCATTCCTGTTCCCGCATGAAGGAATGAAAACCCCAGCAGATGCTAATGTTTTTTCTGGAGCTGACTGTGGGCCAAATTTTGTCCCAGCTGTGCAAATCCAGTTCTCTGGCTTCAGCTGAACAGGCAAAGAGAGTAGGATTTGGCTGGATTACATAATTTCCTGAGGTAGATGTACCTAAGAAATAACTCTCTAAGCTGACTGGAGGTTTGCTGTGCCAAAAAGTTTGCCTAATTTTTCTAATTATGCCAGCTGAACCAATAAAACATTGCCACTTCCTATAAACCTTATATTACATCTGACTTTGATATGAAGAGGGAGGACTGCATAGACTACAGAGCACTAAGGGTACAAGTAGGTCCACTGATAATAAGAGGAACAAACCTGTTTGAAATAAAAACAACAATACACAATGAATCTGCATTTTCCCTGAAAATCTTTTCCCTTTGGGGACCCTTGGGCACAAACTGCAGAAAGTACTCTCAGTGTCAGATTTTATATATATATATCAGTGCAGATTGCCTAACAGAGCTGAAGTATCTGAGTCACATCCTAGATGACACAGAATCTTTTGGGAGAAAGGAACAAAATAACCTCTTGCCTCAATTAAAACACTCAGTTTGCTACTGCGTTTTATAGAAGCTTAATGCTGACAAGATAGAGCGATGATCTTCTATGCAACTGCTGATTGGGGAATAAATCAAATGCACAGCTATGAAACTTCCTATGTGATTTGTATTTCCTGGAGACTAGTAAGGAAATTTCTTCAGAAAAGGGAAATCTTATGAATTTAATTTAAAATATAAATACACACTCTAATTTAAAAAAAAAAAAGTTCAAAATATGTATTTCACAACTTTAAAAGGTTGTATGTCAATAATCAAAGTCAGTAGCCTATATCATGTAACAGAAGCAAGGCAATATAATCATAAGTACAAATATGCATTAAGATACATGATACAATGGATATTAAGAATGAAACAAAGAATAAATAATAAGACAGACATAGCCTCAAGGAATACAAGCAGGGATAGAATTGTTCTTTCAGTAAGGTGGAAAACAGGCTGTTCTTGTGTGTGTTTTATCATTTCCTTGTAAGTGACATGTTTGATCTTGAGAGTCATTACTTTTGCAGTCAGGATACCCGAGATCACTGGTATGACACACCAGATTCTCAGCAGTGCCAGAACAGTTTGGCTCACTCTATGGAGAGGAATACGTACAGCTTTGAGCATTCCCTGTATTGTCCTGACTCAGCCCATCATCTAAACTAACAGAATCCTTAGGTTTGCCTGAAGATCCTGTGAACAGAGCAGGGATGTGCTCCCAGCAGAGACCAGGAGAGCATCTGTTAGGACACAAGTGGCTGTAAAATGCAGTAGCAATGCAACCAGGCAACAGGGCACACCAGCAAAACTTGCTGATAAAAACAAAGGGGTTGGAAAAAGGACACACTTTCAAAAACCACCTGGATACATTTTTCTCTTTCTTCTCTTTTAACCTTTTCAGAAGATAAACCCATACCAAATCCCAGTGACGTTAGAAACTTGACTTTATGGAGAATGGTGGAGCAGTTTGCTTTGTTCACCTGTGCATAAATATGTGTATACCAGCTGTATAAATACTGTGTGGAGTGTGCTTTGCCACAGGGAATATAGGATGGAAAAAGGGCATTGCCGTGCCCTGTCTGCAGGGGCTGAGAGGGACTGACCCCAGGGCTGCTGCAGGGCCAGGGCACCCCTCCTGGGGCCTCAAGAGTCTTGGGGACCAGTTTGCCAGCAGCACTTTTCAACCCTTTACATGTAATCTTGGGCAGGAGTCAGGTTACCTCATTGAGGTGGATTAACCTGTGCTCCACTAAGTTATTTTGAGGTGGAAAACTTGTGATTTCATTTGCTGTGCATGTTTGCAGTAAGGGATGGGCTTGCTCTGATCCAAATTCCTGTCTGGAAAAAAAGAAGGAAGGAACTATTAAAAGAAAGGTAAAAACAAAGTCCTGGCCCTTTCAAGGCACAATCTTGGTTGGTGTCCCAATTGCAGAAATGCAACAGAACTGCAAAGTCCTCTCAGAAAGGGTTTCCCAAAGAGGCAGGAGTACCATGCTGCAGGTACATACTTTGCTGTCTTTCCCCTGGAGTAATGGGGATGCTGGTGAATTGCCATCCCTGGAGCAGCAGGTGCCCTGTGTGTATGGCACAGGGTGGTGACAGTCCCTCTCTGCACCGGGGTGCACTGACAGAAATCACACTTGGCAGCCCCTTTTCTCTAGGAGTCAGACAACACCTCACATTGGGGTGGGCATTCTCCTTAGGGGCTTTACCAGGGGCAAGGCTTTTCCTGCAACTGGTACTCGCATCCAGCAGGGCCCTGTGGGGTTAATAGGCTGTACCTGAAGGTCCCCTGGTGAATGGGGTCCTCCTCCTTATGTATTTCTCAACATTACTTGGGAGGACATTCCTGGTCAATTTTGGGTTAGGCCCTGGGAAGGACACAACCTCCTTCTTTCTGGGACTCTCACAGCTCCTGTACTGCCAATATTTTGCAGCATTTTCAACGGTTTGTGATAGCCATGGCGCTGTTTTGAGTGGGAAAAGCTATCAGAAGACTGGTGGTTCTCTTTCTTCCCTCCCAAAAAGCTCTTACAGCATAGATGAACTGGTTGCAGCATATTCAGATAAATTTGTTTCATCCTGTGCTGATTACTCTGAGTCCTTGTAAAAGGAGCTTTCAAAGAGCCATGTGGGGCACAATTGGCTAGATTATTTATTATTTAATGGTATTTGTGACTGAATCATATATGAGAAATTATTTGCAGTGTATTACATTAATTATATCTTTTATATAAACTTTTAAAAACCATAGTTGCCAGGATTGATGCAATTTGCTACTGGGTGATTTTATTATGGGCATATTATCTCTGAATCCTTATCTTGGCCACATCAACAGGTCAGATTAATCTCAATTAGCCTAAAGTGAACTGACAACTAAGAGAAATAAACCTGACTTTAGAAAAATGGCTCCCTCTTTATTTTTGCTATCATAAATGCAAGAAAGATTGTGATTCTCATGCTTTGTGTGTAATTTCCAGCATACAAAGGCCTGGTGACCTTGTCACATGTGCTGGAAAAATCATGTAATAACACCAACATTCCAGAATGAATGAACCAAGGTAGGGTAAATTCTCCTTGTCTCTGGTAATTTTGAACCATTGTACGTTCCTCAGATGTGCTTCCTAGTTGGGTAAGTGAGGTGTCCTTACTGAGGCATCTGAAATGCACAGGGATCTCTTCAGCTGGGTGGATAAACCGTAAAAATGAGTCTCTAAGCCATTGTTTTAGTTTCCTGAAAGTCTCAGAGATTAGTCATGGTGCATATTTGTATTCTCCTGTGAGGTAAATTGAGATCCTGCTAGTATCATGTCCACTGTAATTATATTGGTGTAAAGCTTACAAGTTCTTCCATGTGTCTTGGAGTGCAGCCTGGCCTTGATGACCTTGTGGCTTAGGGTGGCTGTTTCATGAGAAATTCTGCTTCAGGAGTGCTTCTTTGGTTCTGGAAGTGCTTCTCTGGTACTGAGGCAGAAGAGCTCATGAGCTTTGTGAAGCTTGCAAGAGTTGAGTGGACTCGAATTGTTCTTTGCCCTTTCTCTGCAATAGACTCTGAGCATGGAGAGCTAAGAAGTGGCAGAGGAGAGTAGATCACACAGTCTTTTTAATCAGCTGAAGCCTTCCTTGTGCCAAATAAGCGACTGATGATTTAAATCTATTTTATAGTGCAGTTATGTCACAGGAGAATATAGCCAATACTGGTTACTAGGAAAAAAATTCAACTCTATCCCAGCCAAAACCAGCACAGAGTGACTAACAAACTCTATTTATTTTATAAAAGCCCAGATAATATTGGAAATCTAAAAATTGTTTAGGTTGAAAATTTACTTATGATGGAATCTCAGCTGGGATTGAAATACTGTTTATTAAAATACTGTTCAGTAAAATCCTGTACAGTATTACTGAGGGATGGATAACATTGTTCCCATAGCTTCCTTGCTAAATGTAAAAGTTAGATCAAGTGTACTGTGACAACTTCTTTATTATGAATGCTGTAAAACTACTCCTTGCCATGAAGTATGTGAGATAATGTTTTGCATTATCGTCAGTTGGCCAAATTTAGTGCAATTGCAATGCTAATTTCCTGTAAAATAGCAGGTATATGAATAATGGACCTTAATTATCATCAGGATGAGGTCATAAAGCACAAAAGCATTGACAGTGGGACAAATGATAAAACTACATCAGGTAGGATAATCTCATTCTACAGAATATTGCAATACAATTAATGTGAAAAAGGAATTATTCAGTTCTGTTGTGGCAGGAGGTCATTTTATGAAGGTGTTTATTTTGTCTTTTCTGCAGATTTTCATGTTATGGCTGTGATGCAGTTGGCAGCTGTGTGCTTCAGTAGCTGTGACATTGAGTAATGAGAGAAAGCTCAGTTTTGGCCCCACACCTCTCCAGAGGTCAGATAAATGGGAATGAGAGTTTTTGACTGACTCCTCACTGAGTGAGGGAACAGCTGCAGAGTCCACATCTGATAGTCTCTGAAACAAAAGCCAGTTTCAAATTTGCTTCAGAATCATGGTCCTCTCAAATCTTTCTGTATTTTTTTTTTAAGTCAGTGGATCCCAGTGAATCCTTGTAGGTAGACTACAAGGTTTCGTTTCAGGACTGGCTACTAAGACTTTACACATTTTCATTTTGTGAGACTAACTGTGTGACATATCCACAATTACTCTGTTTAAGAGTTCCATTTTTGATTGCCTAAACATCCTTTGCTTTCTTGAAACAGAAGTAGCTAAAAGTGGGATTTTATTTGTATGCATGGTTGTAACAGGAGGAGAGTAGTTAGAGGCAGGCAGAATAAGTTTCTGTCTATTTAAGAAAATCCAAACCAAATTATTTTAATAGTGGAAACATTTTCTGGTTACTCATTATCAAATTGTAGTTATAAATAAGAGTTATAATGAATGCCAAAAGAAATCTGAGGCTCAAGAAGGAAGATAATTTTTGAAGCTGAATGGAGCAAAGAAAAATTTGACAGTCATGACCACTGCAAAAATGTACTTCCTGTGCATTTATAATTATTATTACATTAATAATGCTTGAATAGAACTAGTCTCCTTTTCTGTTATAAAACTCTGTCTTAATCTGGCTTGTTGCCAGAAAGTAGCATTTTTTTGGGTTTTTTGTTTGGTTTTTTTTTGCAATGGTTAGAATAAAACCTACTGAAGAGGTAAAAAGCTTTCTTCTTTCAGTTTGTTTTTTACTATTATAAAGTGTGGCTTCCATTTTTGAGTTCTGTTATCAGCCCAGCTCCTGAGCTGTGCCACAAACAGCCCTAAACCCTTCAATAAGTGTTTTCAGAATATAATGTAGTTTAAAGACTGTCTTGGTTTAAGAGGCAAATGAATTGCTGGAAGTGGATTCAAAGCTGGAATCTGAATAGACACATCATTTCAGGTTACAGTTTATATGTTGCTGATAATTACAAAGCAAAATTGAAAAGTGATTATTAGTCATTTGTTATTTACACAGCAGGGTTTTAATATGTTGTGTGAATAAGGAATAAAAATAAGCTGCTCATGAAAAAATTGAGCTATGTAACAAGAACCTGAGTTGAGAGCAAAGGTATGAATGCCCATTAATTCAATATTGAAATTAGACACTAAAACTTTGAATGCTGGTGTTTTTTTTCAGCTGGAATAACTTTTAAGTGAATGATTTCTCTGCTGCAACTTATTTGTGTTCCAACTGTGATCAGAGAAGAAAAAAATTAATTAAGTGATGTATAAACAAATCTTTTTATGTGGAATGGATGCTCGTAGGTTCGGGAGTAAGTTAAGGGCAAAGTTCATCCTCAGGATCTGAAAGTAAGGAATAGTTGTGTGGCTCGTGTTGAAGTACCTGGAAAGGAACACTTTTGACAGCAAACCTGTTCATCCAGGTCTGTAAACTGTGAGCCCAGAGCCCTCTGGTGTTGCTGTTGGTGTAACAAACATTAGACATCTACACCAGCACAGTTCAGGGTGACCTGCTGGTATTCTGACCTGTCATGAAAGACCTGCCAAGACAATCACTTTCTCACAGCCAATCATTTATTGACTCTATTATTTATCTATGGTTTTAAAAGATGGTAATTTGTTTTTGACAAAGAGAAGCGGAATAATTTATCCTAGTTTTTAGGAGGGTTTACTTTGGACCAATTACCCAATCTGTGTCAGCAACAACGCAGAGCAAAGATAGGTCCTGTGTAAAGGAAAATTTAGGAAGAATGCAAGTCTGCTCTGCTACATCCATTGCAGTGTTCTGGTTTACATTTACTCCATGTCTTGTTTCAAGATCTTTTATTTTGTCTTTAATGCCCAAAGCATGTTGTTCCCTGTCCTCTTTTAGAACTGAGGGTTCCCATTTGCTCTTTCCCAGCACTGGGACTGCATCTGTGATAGAGATCCCTCCTTCTTCCAAGGCAGGCTCTCCAGTACTTCCTCAGCCACAGGTTTGGTGTGCCTCCATGATTTACCTTGGCTTATGGGCCTCTTGTTTCCTGTCTCCCCATGCCAGGACTGAAGCTTGTCAGTGCCCTTGCTTCTATTTCTGTTTTTTCTTTTCTTCTTATGCCACCAAACTCTGCTGTTCCTGCCATTATCACCTCTCAGTCTTCCCATGTGACACGTCTCCCCTTCTTTTCTTCCTCATTGTATTAGTTTTTTCTCTTTCAGCATATGAAGTGGCTGGTGGTACAGACTTATTACATACACGGATCTCCAGGACAGAGGGTATCTTCGGGGATGCTGAAATACAGATTTTGTATGGGAATACAGGCTTTGTATGGGAAAACAACTAATGATCTTGAAGCAACATGCAGGAAATGTGCCATTTCAGAAGGTTAATGGTGAGCAAGGAGCTGCTGTGGACCAACAAAGCACATAATAAATGATTTTCTATTATAGACATTATTTCCCTTCTGCAGAATTAATAGGAGAATAATAATTTCCTAGCCTGCCTGGTAAGGCTAGAAAATCTGTTACACACCGAACATGAATTCAGTGGCAGTGCTGCATTGGGAAGCCTGGTGAGTTAGCTGGGAAGGAAGGCACAGAGCAGTGTGCCACCTGGAGCCCTCACTGGGAAGCAAGAGAGCCCAAGGCATGGAAAAAACTAACAATATGTCAACAGGAAGCTGGGACGGAGGTCGGGACTTCTGCCAGCAGGAAGTATGGTGGTGTTAGTGATTCTCACGGAAAACTCAGTGCCTGCCTTTGAAGGGGGAAGTATAGGGGTGGGTATTGCTCTGTGAAAGAAAAACAGGTGTGAGAGAGCAGCCTGAGCTGCTGCAGGGCACCCGCAGGAAGCCTGTGTTGCTATCCTGTTAATCCCTCTGTTGAGCCACCCAAACTGTAGGGCAGGAGAAAGGTTTAGTAAAAAAACTTCAGCTTTTTACTGTTCCCCTTACAAATCCTAGAGCAGTTACTCATAAGAGGTTGCCTGGCACTGTACAGTGTACAGTCAGAGCTGCGGTGGCTGGTTCCAAGTACTCTAAAGTACTAAAGCTGAGTAGAGTCAGGAAAATTCCACAAACGCCAGAAGTTTATGTCCAAAAAGGAGACTGAGGAATCCTGCAACTTTATCCGAACGGGGGAAAGAGTCCACCAGGGCACACAGCTGCGGGGTTTTCCCTCTCAGGGTTTCAGAGGGAGCAGCCTCTTTTTTTTCCCTAAACTCCAGGCACATGCTGCCCTCCTCCTTCACCCACTGGCTGAGGCAGTAGGAAGGCGCAGCCTTCCCGAACTGCCCACCACATACCCCCCCTTGACCCTACTGTTTTACCCCAAAGCTCAGAGAGCCAGGCTGTGCATTCCCCTGTCTGTGCCAGGAGCCTCGCTGCCCTGTCAAAGTCATCAGAGACATTGGGAGCCATTGCAAAGACATTGACAGCCAGCCCTTCACCCATCAAATTGTCTGTACTGACATGAGCTTCCCTCGCAGCAGTAACCGCATAGATTTACAACAGTGCAATTTCAGAGATTTATGTATTTGCACTGGGCATTTGCATTTATAGATATGTTGCAGTGGGCTCTAAAACAAGAGCTGACTTTTGACTGGGTTGAAATACTTCAGATAGTTCATGCCAGTCAGGTAAGGAACTTCCAGGGCCACAAAAAAAGTGCAGACTCAGAGTGGTGTTTGCTTTCTGAGAGTTCACTAATTGATGACATCTGAAGTGATGTGCTCAGAACACTTCCAAGTGTTTGTTTGTGAGGGTTTTTTTTTTTCATTCAAAGGAGTAGCAAAGCTCTAGGGGGGTTAGGTACCACAGCTTACATTGGCTTTTGACCCAGAACTTTATTTTATGGACCCAGCAACTCTCACGCAAGGGATTCATTGAAAAGTCAAAGCAGAGTAAAATGCTGTAAAATGCTCAAAATTTATTAATCATAATTGCTTTTTTGGTGTCTTAAGGAACAAAAATAAAATAATATTCAAAAACAAAAGAAACTATACCATACCCAAACAACATGACTGAGAGTAAGAAACAGGATAACATTTAATTCTGAAAGAAATGACCCAATAAATCAGTATTCAAAAAAATAATAATAAATAGCAGTGGTTCAACTTTTTAAAGTTTCCTAGGAAAGAATTTACAATTATTATTATTATTATTATACTTTTTAAAAAATCCTTCATATGCCTCTGTTGGCAAATATATATATTTCTTCTGTAAACAGTTAACCACATAACAAAACAAAATAAAAAAATCTATAGTTTCATACAGCTACTATGCTGATGGTGTTATGTAAACAAAAAGTAGTGTGCAGCAGCTTCTCACAATAGGACTTTTTCCTTTTCCTCACAAAAATATGTAGGGAAATATGTCCATCATAAATTCTTCAAAATATTGAAGTTTATAATTTTGAGAAGATATGGCTTTCTGCCCTCCAAGTTTTCCTCAACAAAAAAAGAGAAACATATAGAAGCAGAGGGGTACAGTTTTCCTTGGATTTGGTCTGTTTTCTGGATTTGTCTTTTGATTTTTCTCTGTGAACTGGAATGAAAACGTTATTAAAAGTCCAGCATTTCTTAGAAGACAAATGTACAGAAAATGTCAAGATGAACTTGTGCTGTACCTCTCAAGGTGTAAAAAAAAAATAAATAAAAACTAATGGGAGATAATGAAATTATATTGATAATGAAAACTGAAATTCTGTAGACAGACATACTGGGGTTTTATGAAGAAAACATCATCTGTTCATCCAAAATTTTAGCTGCTCTTGACACTTTTGTATTTTTTGAAGTTTCTTTATTTAGTCTTATGCTCAGCCCTTGTTTGAGGACTTCTCTCTAGTTCTAATTTTTGATATTTGTTTTCTCCTGAGAGGTCTTTATCTGCTGTGTCTCCTGTTGGGTGTTGTCTTGAGTAATGCACTCAGCACCCACACAGCTGCATTTCTCCACGTAGGTGTAGGAGTGCTCGAGGGAGGTTCCGTCACTGCACGTCAGAGTCACCTTTCTTTTGCTGGTCTTGATTTCCTGACAACACGAGCATTTGTGCACCATCGTGTTTGTCATTTGAGAATATCTGATTGGAAAATCAGTGAAAGAGAAAGACTCAGAGGTTATGTGAGAAATAACATTGCCCCTCCCACCCTTCACAAAACAACCAGAAGTTGTGTGCTTGCATGTGGGACTATTGGTCAATATTACCATTCTTACAGTACTGAGGTGAAATACAAGTAAATTGTGCCTCATTGTAAAAACTGATGACTCTAAGTCTTCATTAAGGCACAGAAAAAGGAAAGAATTATTCCAGATCACATAATGAGACAGTGCAGCAAGGGAATAATGAGAAACAAATAACCTCCGTTTTAAATGGGCAAAATAAGAATTCAGGTCTATTCACTATGACACTGAACAGGCTGTTAAACACTGAATCTCGAGGTAATCAAGCTAGTACAGTGTAACATTACGTAGCACAATGGAAACAGTTGATGACTGGGTGGATGTTGGACACATCAGAAAAACACTTGTGATTTGCATGATGTAACTGGTGTAAAGAGCAGAAGACAAGAGGCCACAATTATCTTTTATGCCACTTACCGTGAGTAAGCATCACAGCTGCCTTCACAGTATGTTATCTCAACAGGTGCAGGAGATACACAGCCATTATAGTTGATGACAGTAGTCATATTGTGCTTCATACAAACTGAGGTCATCACAAAGCAAAGGAAAATAGGTTAAAATACATGTGCATGTAAATAGATAGCTGTCTACCATATGATAGTTTGTAACTGAACACTAAGGTGGATGGAGCTGAAATAGGAAACTCAGTCACAGTGCATTTTTCTTTTAATTGCTGAGGGCCAAATGAAGACTTGCTGTTTGTTATATCAGTGGATGAAACTTTCGCTTTTTCTTATGCATCTAGGTCCAGGATGCAGAAATTCAGAGCAGTATTGTGGCAACTGCTTGATGCACACTTGTGTCTCAGAACTGGTTTCACTTTCCTCCTTAAAGAGGATCTATCTGTGGAAATTGGAGAACAGTCACAGTCCTCACCCTCCCAAAAAAATTCCACTATTTAACAGTAGGGGATGGGAAAATTCTCCATCAGTTTCACAAGGACCTAAAATGCATAGTGGAAATGTCCTGTTCCTTTCTTTTCCACGTGTTTCCTTTCTCACTCCAGTGAAGCAGTGAACCAGAACCTAGCCAGCTCACTTCTGTCTATACACCCATTGTGCAAAACAGGCTAATATACCTATTAAGGTACATATAATCAATACTTTATAACAAAATTATTATTACTTACGTTTCGGTATTCTTCGGCACACTAAACAGCAACCATCGTCAGATAACCTGACATCATCCTTAAGTGGGAAAACAAAAAAGATAACTCTGGTTTCATTTCTGCATACTAAAGCAGACTTTTTCTGCTTCCTAATTTTCTCTGGCACCAGAGACTGTGTAATTTTTTGTGTATTGACATGGAATGTAACTTCAAGCAAGGCTAAATATTAAGGGCACTTCACTACTTTAATGTTAATAAGTGTTATTTGAAAATTGAAATGGAGGAAAACCCTCAGTTCAGTAGTATAATTTCAGCAAGCAATAAAGCTCGTAGCACATATAAGACAAAATACTGTGACCAAAGGCAGTAGAGGTGAAGGATTATAACAGACAGGATAACAATGAATGAAATAACTGAATTGCTGGAGGCTAATTTTTTGCTTCTAGGTCACTTGATACTTTTAGGAATCCAAAATATTAAGCTGTATCCTTTTCTCTAATGTCCAGTCCACAGTGAGGATTGATATATCACTCATTTTAATTTTTCTGCTTTTCTGAGATAAAATTTGACTGGGACCAGGTTCAGAGAGGATGAAAGGAGAGCTACTTCCTGCATGATGCTTCTGCTAGTTATTTTCATTGGACACCATGATCCTCCTATCACTGCTGTTAGGCACTGCAATCTTTCCAAAAATGAGAGCTGGTAGAACAGTACTTACTGGATCACACTCATCAGGGTTAAAGGCAGGACAGCTTGCCTCTTTGATGACTTGAATGAAGTGGTCAGCATGCTTTTCACATGTGTAAACAGTACAGTTATCACCAGGTGGATTCCAATGTTCTCCTTCCTGAAAGTAATCAAAATTAAAGCAAATTAAACTCTTCTTATATAGAAATGAAACAAAAGCCCTGCAATGTCTTATTTTTTCTGTGTATAGTAGTTTGATTATGCCCAACAACTTTCTTGAATTTCAGCTGATCATTATTTGCCATATCATACTGCTATTGAGTGTTTTTCATTAACCAAGTGAAGAGGCTCTATTTTTATCTGGGTATAGATGTGCTTTTTGTGTGAATGGGGTAAGTACATGGACTCATTTGGAAAGAATAATTTGCATTTCAATAGCTTTGTCATTAGAATTTATGCATGTGTCAAAATGCCTCCACAGATAAAATTATCCTTTTGAGCAAAATGTGTGCTACATTTTCAGAGCTGGAGGCAAACAAAAGCCCATTGCTTTCACCTATGTATTTTGCTATGTTGATTTCTGCAAGCCGTTGTTCAGTGTCATACCACAGTTGCTTCCAGAAATCTTAGAAGTGGTATTTTGTGGTGTAAGGTACTGCTTAGGCTGTGTGGAAGCTGTCCAGTCCCTCCCTGAGTAAGCATTTATCTAATATGGGAAAAGATGAAGGAAATAAATGTGACAAATACAAGGAGAGGGAAGAGTGGAAAGACTAGCAGAGTTCCCCAAAAGTGAACTGAACCAGAGGTAGTTACATGGAGCACGTGTGTAATGTTGTCTCCCAGAGTCACTACACAAGCTGCTGCCTTGCATGTGCCGCAGCACTGTCCAGGTTCCACTGTGTATTTGTAGCCCTGTTTTGAAAGAAACAGAGAGACAACGGCATTAAGAACTGCTGGTGGCTCGAGCTGAGCGGGCTAGGAATTTCTGACAGCAGAGAAGCACTCACCAGCGGGCAGAATGTGTCACAGATAATGGGCTGGCATGTGACCCAAGGGTGGTGAGGGCTTGAGGGAGAGGATTCAGAGCAGGTACATTCTTCACAGGGGCCTGATGGAATGGCATCTCCAGGCTAGGGGAAGTTGGAAGAACCCATTATTAGTCAGCTAAAATAAGCTGCTCTGTGTATACATGTCACAGAAAATACAAAGATGAGTTATGTATAGGCTAAGTTATCCTTAAATACTATTCTGGTTGTTTTATTTAAGCAGAGTTTCTGGTTGGTAGTATTGATTTTGGAATCAAATTCTGCTAATATAGGAAGGACAGCAGAAAATGCTTTTGCTTGTACAGGAGGGTGTTAACCTCAGTGAAATAATGAATAATGTTTTATCTCACGCCTTCCTACAAAATATGGACAGTGATAGATGTCTCAAAAACAGTGCACTGTGAAATATGTGAAGGTGTATTTTTATAGTGAATAACTCTGTGTACTTACTGCATAATAGGTTTCGTTGACTACACAGCCCTGTCCTGTAAAGAAAGAGGAAGGCAGTGTAAGTTGTCAGAGGCAGAAACGCATGAGAAAACTTCTGTTTCGTAGCCTACACCTGGCTTTGTAGGCCTGTGCGGCCTTAAAACGCTCATTCATGACAAGGCCCAACATGATAACACAGATAATTTGCGTTTCTCTTACAAGGTTTTTGTAACTTAGAAAAATACAGCACATTAAGAGGGTGCATAATACTTACTGCATTCAAAGATAGGACAGCAGTTTCCAGGTGGCATTATTGTGATTATTTCCTGTCCCTCTAAGCACTGGGGTGTGATATCAGGGCAGAGGCTTGTGTTGCAGTCTGTTTCATAAAAAAATTAATAGAAAATAATAAGCTCAGAATTTTTTAATTAAAACAATTTTGTTTTACATGAACTTCTGAAGTTCTCCCATGGTGTTTAGATATGGTGTTTACAAAAGATAGTTTAATTACTAATTCAGTCTATGTGCCAAGGTGTTTCCAATGTGATTTGGCTTTCCCATAACCTTTGTAAAACAAAACACTGAGAAGAACAGAGTGATAATTGCTGGAAAGAGAATTTCAAAGAGAAATTTGTGCCAGTGGGGAAATCTGATGACTCTCTCATTTGATAACTGGCTCTGGAACTTTCTTGAGAAATTTTTAAATAGTCATGACTATTTTTTAAAGTTAATTTTCCTAGCCTTTCCTAAATTTCCTGGCCTTTGAAATAGAAAATGTTTTGAATGTTTTTTGAATATTGTTTCAGATACTAGCAGTATTAAAGGCTTTGAATGTTAAATTATAGAAGATTTTCAGTTACTTTTCTATGTCTAACTATATAAAATATTTTAATCTTTAAATTTCTTATCTTAGGGCATTTACTGTATGCTCTCCAAGAACGCTCTAAAATGTGGGATGAGGGAGAAAAGCATTATTTAAAAATATATAAAATTATATTAAAATACATAAAAGTATCATATTACATGACATCAATGCAAAATATTAAAAAATGATAAATCATTGCTGTAGTTTCCTAAAATTAATATAGCACAGTCCCCATGATAAAGAACTAAGACAGTACTTACAGCACTCAGTCCTAGTACAGCATGGATCTTCTGGTATCTGTATCTGAACAGGCATGTAACCTGGTTCTTCACAAAATACTTGCTGTGTCAGAGAACATTCATGTTTTGTACACTTCACCTGAAGAGTATTTTTGTCACAGACACATTCCTGGCAATCTTTTGTCCATTTTTCTCCTGGCTAAATCAAAAAAGAAAAACACAGACAAAGGACGGGAAAAAAAATTAAATATAAAAATAAACCAAACCTATTTTATTTGCTTCTAGTTGACATATTCATGCATATAGTGATAGTTTCTTCATATTTTGTAGGACACCCTCAAAATACTTATTAGGGGAAGATACTGGAGGCCATTAAAGATTCTGAGTTCACAAAGCTATTACTTTCTATTTGTTAACAGTGTTACTATGAGGGTTACAGGAGTTCTAAGGGAGAAGTGGTTGAGCCTCACATCCATTTTTGAGAAAGAAATGATCATATGACATACTCATTTTCACATTAGGTTTCTGATTTCTCTGCAGCTGAGGAGCTAAGAATGCAGGCTATGAACACGATAAGCAACAGGTAAACTTTGTTATCCATCTCTCCCTTCATTTCTAGTCATTTTAGTATGCCAAATTAGTGGAAATGAAATAAGCATATATGCCTAACTTGCACTACTACCATCTCTCTCTTTCTCTCTTTTTTTCTTTAAGCTTTTTTTTTTCTGTGTGAGAGGTTATTGAAAGAATATTTTATCACTTACTGTTAAATTTCTTAGGGGTGCTATAGCACTCCTTATTTTTAAGACTAAAAGTGAACAAACATTTGTGACAAAGCTTTGGTTTAGTGGAACATGAAATATCATCGTGTTTCACTTGTCTGTGTTCATTAAGCCACACTCATTGTGATACTCACCCATCTGGACATTCCATTTGGTTCTCTGCAGACTGGAAAGAAAAAGAAAAAACAGACAAACAAATGAATGGGTATTTACACCACTGAAAACTGAGAAAGGAGTACATATGTGCAGCTTCAAATAAAAATACTGTGAAGATAAAGCTAATAGGAAAATGAATATGCAGACTAATTTTGCTGAATGGTAGAGTTCTACTATCTTGGTGGGTCTCACATAAGGATGATGGGGGAAAAAAAGGTAATATTGACTATTACTCAATTTGTAACTGGGGACACTTAGGGAAGCTGATTTGCAATGATCTGACCAGGTAGAAAATGACTACAGAACTCAGGCCTCCTGACTAACAATCCTGATCTCTATTTATTCCCCAAACTAGCTACAGATGACTTACCACATTCAGAGACACAGATGTTGCTCTCTGCACGCAACAGTGTCATTCCTTCAGGGCAGAAACAGCCTTCAGTTACTCCATAGCCAGGCCGCTCATGGCTGGAATGGGAAAAATATACGTGCTTGAGTACAGCACTTTAGTGGTGAGGCAGGTGTCAGAGCAGCATGTCATGTCAGATACAAGAGAGACAAAAAATTTACACTTCCTGAAGGGCAACAGGAAGCATATGTTCCTAGAGCTGATTGGTATTTATAAATCTTGAATGAATTAGTGAAATTCACAATACATTTCATTATGAAATAACTCAAATTTCTGAGGAAAGTAGATAGATAAGAAAAACATAAGCAGGTGTTTCAGGGTGGGTTTTTTTTGTTTTCCATACCTTTGGTCACAGGTAACTGGATTGATGGGCCCGCATGGCTTGTATACCAAGCTTGATGGACAGCTGAATGCTGTATGGAAAAAGACAATTAAAAATTAACAATAGGGGCTTTTTTTTTTTCCCCAGAAAAATTACTACAGCTTTGCCTTGTTCATCTGCAGCTTCTGTGAGAAAGGACCCCACTGGATTTTTGTAGACAGTAACCAAGTATCAGATATATTCATGTTTAGTGAAAAAAACACTAATTTCTTAGTGTTTAACACCATTTATCACACACATTTTGATTACTGCAATACTTACAACATGTATTGTTGGTCATTCCTCTCCAGTCAATGCAGACACCTCTAGCAGCACACTCTGTGGCATATATCTCCAAACTGGAACACTGCATGGATTCATCGTCTATGCGACATCCATCAAAAACACAGCCTTTGAAAAATGGTTCTGGTGGTATCACTGTATGACATTCTGCAAAAACCCTGCAGGCAGTAAAGAAAGCAACCCCCTTCTATGTTAATGAGCCATTATACAAAGTCTGTTCCTGTCAGAAAACACTTTCCAGTTAATAGCATGTGACTCTGCTTCATAAAGGAAGGTATGAGAAACAAAACCTTAGGAATGGCCAGTAAACTAAGAAATCTGAAGTGTATTTTTTTTCTAAAGATGATAATGGATATTTCTGTATATGTACACAACTTTTTATCAGTTTAACCAGAAAATTAGTGTAAAAGACAACTGCACCAGATTGAGAAAATAAGAAATTAAAAAAAATAGCTGTAGAAAATTCACACATAAAAAATAGCTCCAAACTTACTGGATATTACAGAAAGCATGTATAAGAGGGCCTTTATAAGAAACTCATCTAAAAAAGCTTTTGTCAACCTACAAAGATAAAGGAAATATACCTATATATATTTATAGGAAATACCTATATATATTTATAGGGAATATACCAGGAAAGAAGCCTCTGCACTTTTGGAACTCCATGTTTTAGGTAAAATGTACAAAGAATGAAGGACATTTCTCAGTTGTTTGTGTCTGTTCTCTTCACCTGTTTGGTAACTGCATTCTCTATGATTTGTACTGCAGACCCACTAGAAATTTAGAGTTCAGTCTTTGTTTAATAGTTAATAAGCATACTCTGGAAGTATTGCATCCAGGGAGTATTGATTTTAATACTTGCTGCATCCCTGATTTTCTGGCTTTACCTCTCCTTGCTCAGCTATCTTTGGCACGCAAGTTATTAAGACCAGTTTCTTTTGTGAAGGCCTTTTACTACTTATCTCCTTTCTTTAAGCTGACATTTTCAGCTATTATCACATGTTAAAGCTATAGCTGTTACTCTGCTTGTGAGATACTGAGACAGTTTTGTCTAGAAAAAATGAATTTGTTTTCTTACTCGCTCAAGATAAGCTTGCAGAGCAGAGGTGTTTGACATTGCGGCTTTGGTGGAGGTGTTGTTATAGTTGGTGGTACTGGTATTCCATGGCACGACTTGTTGTCATCAACAATCCAGTGATGAGCCATTTGGGGACAGGAGGAAATTATCTTGCCACTTGGTAAGCGGCATTCATCTGCTTTACTGTTTGTACATGTTCCTGGAAGAGACAAGCTGCATAAGTCTCACAAGCCACATCAGAGATGCACAATACATTCCTGGGCTGATATGTTTAGGTGTCATGTGCTCATGAAATGCATATTTTACATTGCTTCGTAGGGAGCACTTTCTCTAGTTATATGAACTTTAGGTTATGGTAAAACAAACAGATGTAAAACCCTAGCCCCAAAGAAATACTGAGCCTTTGACATCCTACAGAAAAGCAGAGCTGTACTCATTTCCATTTACTGCTGTCTAAAAATTTCTGTAAATTGTAAGACTGCATAGCCAGAGTGGATGAGAATAACCAAAGTAGGGGTGGGGAAAGAGGACGCCCTCGAATCTGAGCATTCTTCTTACCACATTGTCCTTCCGTATTGTTGCCAAATTTGCTGTAAGGGAGCTTCACAGAGAAAATCAGACCACTAAAGGTGATGACGGCACCAATTTCTTCTATTTCAACAATCATATTGATGCCAAGAGTGGAGAAAGAAATGCCATCTTTTTTGAAGCCTGGTTCAACAATTTTTTTGTTGAAGTACATCTGAATGCAGGGTTAATAAAATTAAACAAAAAAAAACACCACGTCAGAGTAAGTACTGAAAACAACTAAGCAGAAGAAATAATATGTTTTCTAATCTTCATAATTATGCATAACTCTATATTGTTATTCATTACATCCAGTTCCCATTGGCATCCTAATGACAGCATATATTTGCATTGATATCTTGGCTTGTATTGCTACATTGCTAAAATGTGATAATAATCTAAGTGGCCTCCATGTACTGTGTCTGTGCTGATTGTATGCTAATGCACAGTATTCTATGCATAGAAATCCAAGTATTTTCATTTTATCCCTCATGATTTTGTTTATTTGAAACATTTTTCATATGAAAATGAGTGGTAGTTTTCTTTAGCTGCAGAAACATCCCTACCATTATTATGTAATAACTTTTCCAGATAATCATACCATCTCTGTATTACATAGTAATTGCCACTGGAAGAGTTTTCTGAATTCAAAAGAAAGTCAGGAAAACCCTTAGTGCCAGTTTTATGTAGTAGTAATCATATTTATTTGTTAAACTTTTCAATTTGTAGCCAGTATCTTATATGAGATAATAAAGGTAAACATTTTAGCCAAATAGTTTTTTGTCGGAAGTTATTCTGCAACTCTTTCCTCACTGAATCAGGCTAAAGCAGGAATTAAAATTGTCAGTTACTGTTTTCTTTTGCAGGGAATCTCTGCGGCCAACATGTGTTTCTGACTGAGAATTTGGTATGGCACTGTAAGGTGGGAGTGCCTATTCAGACAAAATTTTCTCTCTCTCTCTAGATTCTCTAATCAACTAATAGATTCTCCAGTGTAAGAGTGGGACTATCTTTTCATTTTAATTGGTTTTCCAACACTACTTTAGATCATGAATGTGAGGTAACAGTCTGTGTCACCCCTTTTTTTCAGCTATACCTTTCTTCACAGTAAGAAGTTGAAGGAGGAGTCATGTCAGGGCTGTTTGGTGCCTGAAGTTCCATATGTAGAGAAAGCAGTCCCTAGCCATCCAGTGTATAAGGGATACATATCCATCTTTCCCCAAAAGAAGACTCCTGCTTGCAATTCACATTTATACGTCTCCAAAGTGTGTTTACATAAATGTATGGCACAATGTACCAGTTTTCATGAAATATGGATTTTGTTCTTATTTTCAATAATTGCAATCTTTTTTCTCCCCGCCACCCCAGTGATACCCTCTGCCCTGATCCACCTCCATGATGTGATATTCTAACAGACTGTATTGCAGAATAGCATTAGTAAGGCTTAGGGACGCTACTTCTTTTTTGCAAAAACAGAAAAAAATATTTACCACATTGGTCATCACACCATTCATGAGTTCACGAGTCAGGAGCACTTCTGCAGATTTGTAGAAAATAATAATGGATTTAGGGCAAGAGAGCCCATCTTTCGAATCACAGTAGTAGTTGTCAATGTAAACACGGAAGTTGTCATATCTAGGGACAATCTGTTTCACCAGGACATAAGTGCAGTTTTCAAGGAAGGTATAATAGATTCCATCAAAAGTAATGTAATGAGGATCACCCCATCCACTACACACACCTGGTACAGAGAAAATATTTGGAAGATTAAGATGAGAATTTATGTAGAAGAAAACATAAAACCTAAAGATACTACAATTTATAGAGCAAGCCTAAGAAATTAAAATGCCCATATAATCTGTGTAAGGCTTGTCTTCCTTTTTTTTCAAAAGGCGTTATTTCTGAATCAATTGGTGCTTACATTGACACTCATATCGGTAACAGCATCCGTTTTCATCTGGTACCAGCACTGGTGGATATTTGTTTGCACAGGTAATTTCCTTTACAGGTGGGCAGACCGTTGGTACTACGTCTATATCGTTGTCTCCATTACAGATCACTTCAGTACAGTTGGATAATTTGAATTTTTCTCCAGGCTGCACAATGAAGGAAAATTTTTTGTCACAAAACGCTGCAAACAGGTAAAACCTTTACTCCTCTTTTTAGATTTATGCTATAATTTTTCCAGTAATGGTGGTGTTGAAAAGGAAATCAGTATGTGTTACTACTCTTCAGTTTGTGGTTTAGTGATTTTTGAAGGCAACTAGAGATATTCAAAACACTGACCATATTATGTGGGATAGAAAATGCTTACTTTTCTAAATCTAAAAAAAAAAAAAAAGACTAAAACTAAAATCTTCAGTGATAGAAAAAAGTTGTCAATATTCTACAAGATTTTTTTTTTGGTGCAAAAAGGAGATAGGGACCTTAACTACACTTGCTGCTTCTGCATGAGGAGCTCTGCCGAGGCTTGAGAGATATATATTAGGTTACAGGAAATTATTTCCTCTATTCTATGTATAGCATACCTCAAGGTCAACAGAGAACATAACAATGGAGAAAGTTTAAAGGAGTAAAGATAAAAATGCAGGAGAACAGAAACACATACAAGCTTTTACTGTATCTTAACTACTTCCCTGTACTGAAAAAATTAAACCTACAAGAAAACTCCTTTTATTATGTCAGTGAAAAGAGTCCTTAAATGCACAATGCACCAAAGAGTTATATTAAAAATAGAGTAACAAGAAAAGAATATTGTAACTTGCTCTAGCAGTATAAAAAACTGAAATTCAGGAAAAGGAAAACTCAAACATTAGGTCCTATATATTGCTCATCACTAGCAAAATAAGACAATTAGCACATGTAACACTACATATTGTTCCAATGTGCTACCATTCAAAAAAGGATAGTAGACCAACAGCCAAAAAATAAAACAGAAGTTACGTACTTGTAATGGAGGATAAAGAGTGGAAACACAACCATGAAAAACAACATTTGCAGAAGTGGGACGCAAAGGAACTGATGTTGTTACTGTAGACCACTCAGAGGAAGTAGTGGCCGGTGAAGTAGAGACATTACAATTCACAGCGTGACGTTCAATATCACATGTTGGGCTGCAAATGGCATAAAATCTGCATCCATCACTATCCATTCTATTGTAAATCAAATCACCTGAAGAAAAAGAAATACGACAAAATATTAAATAAAAAAAAAAAAAAACTAAGAAAGGAAAAGAAACCATTCATAAGATGAAAAGTGATAAAAAGCAAAAAAAGAAAAAAATGAAACAAATAGAGAGATAACAAAAAAAAGTAAACTAACCAGGTGAAAAAATAGCATCACCAATCTTGCAGAAACATGGCGTAGTAGAAACCACAGGTGGAGATGAGGTAAAGAAAGATTCACTGTGTGTAATAATTGTGGATGTCGTAGTGGTAGTTAAAGGAGTAGAGAACGAGCAGTTGTAGTTGGGGGTGCAGCAGAGCACGCGGATCTTGTAGTTGAGGCACATCTTGAATTTGCCCGTCTGGTCCTCGTTCTTGCACACCAGTCCAAAGTGGACGTCGCACTGCACGACCTGTCCCACCTGCTGGATGGCAACGTCGGGGTAGTCCTC